>NC_083578.1:1742767-1897767 GCF_027579695.1 Neoarius graeffei
GTGTGTGTGTGTGTGTGTGTGATGTTCAGTAGGTGGGACTGTGTGTGTGTGTGTGTGTGTGTGTGTGTGTGTGTGTGTGTGTGATGTTCAGTAGGTGGGACTGTGTGTGTGTGTGTGTGTGTGTGTGTGTGTGTGTGTGTGTGTGTGTGTGTGATGTTCAGTAGGTGGGACTGTGTGTGTGTGTGTGTGTGTGTGTGTGTGTGTGATGTTCAGTAGGTGGGACTGTGTGTGTGTGTGTGTGTGTGTGTGTGTGTGTGTGATGTTCAGTAGGTGGGACTGTGTGTGTGTGTGTGTGTGAGATGTTCAGTAGGTGGGACTGTGTGTGTGTGTGTGTGAGATGTTCAGTAGGTGGGACTGTGTGTGTGTGTGTGTGTGAGATGTTCAGTAGGTGGGACTGTGTGTGTGTGTGTGTGTGATGTTCAGTAGGTGGGACTGTGTGTGTGTGTGTGTCTGTGTGTGTGTGTGAGATGTTCAGTAGGTGGGACTGTGTGTGATGTTCAGTAGGTGGGACTGTGTGTGATGTTCAGTAGGTGGGACTGTGTGTGATGTTCAGTAGGTGGGACTGTGTGTGATGTTCAGTAGGTGGGACTGTGTGAGATGTTCAGTAGGTGGGACTGTGTGAGATGTTCAGTAGGTGGGACTGTGTGTGATGTTCAGTAGGTGGGACTGTGTGTGTGTGTGTGTGTGTGTGTGAGTGAGATGTTCAGTAGGTGGGACTGTGTGTGATGTTCAGTAGGTGGGACTGTGTGTGATGTTCAGTAGGTGGGACTGTGTGTGATGTTCAGTAGGTGGGACTGTGTGTTGTGTGTGTGTGAGATGTTCAGTAGGTGGGACTGTGTTGTGTGTGTGTGTGTGAGATGTTCAGTAGGTGGGACTGTGTGTTGTGTGTGTGTGTGTGAGATGTTCAGTAGGTGGGACTGTGTGTTGTGTGTGTGTGTGTGAGATGTTCAGTAGGTGGGACTGTGTGTTGTGTGTGTGTGTGAGATGTTCAGTAGGTGGGACTGTGTTGTGTGTGTGTGTGTGAGATGTTCAGTAGGTGGGACTGTGTGTGTTGTGTGTGCGCGCGTCTAAAAAACGGATTAAGATCCTCCGCATTCTGAATGGAATTTACTTCAAGAACGGCGTCTTTACAGCTTGCCACGGTGATGGAAGGCCGTTTGGATTACCATTACTGCGGTCTGCCCGAAGGATATTAAACAAGTTTCCACGCTGCAGCCAAAGTGTTTCTGAGCCCAGGCTGCCGGATCCTCTCCGAGGCTGCATTCTTCAGGATGCCATTCAACCGCAGGTCACCAGCAGGGTAAGCGAACATCAGCACCCGAAACAGCTGGGAAGAAACAAACTTTATTATCTGGGGCAACACCGGAGATCGAAAGCAACTGACATCATTTTAAACCACAGCGCACACCCAGATTTACCCGGAGTAGATATTGAATTTGTCCAAACATATTCCGCTGATAAATAGTTATGGTAAAGATGAACACGCCCCAATACAAGACGCAGCGTGGCAGCACCAACTCACCTCTGACTGTGCAGACTGAACTTCAGCACAAGCCTTCACAGAGGCAGAAGAAGTCATGTGCGCCCTGCCAAACAGTAAAGCGAGTGGCTCCGATCGAGACGCTAAAAGCCACAAAGCAAATATCCTGTCCGACTCGGGTTGCGAACGCTGAGCGGGTGTACTGTACACGGCCACGAGAAGCAGCCACGTCCTGAACACGCTGCACAACAGCGACCTGACAGTGAGACACACGGCTCGTGCGACTCTTACACAACATCTTAACAGGCGCAAAGTTCCAGTCGCCACGCAGGGAGGGGAAGAGCAGCTTTTGGGGTTTCAAATTAAAAATAACGGCAAACTAAACATCAAAGCTGCGGGATTCGGGGTGCGATCTGATTGGCTTGATCTAAACGATTTATGTAATCGTATGGGATTAAACCCGAAGTGGGCGAGACCAGACAGCGCACCAGTGGCGCTTCAAAACGCTGTAACAGACCCGCCCACCTCCCCCCGCGTCACTTACAAACTCCGCGACACGTTACAAGAGCTACCGACCGAAAGCGCGAGAGCAGCCATACTCCAAATTTGGCGACCTCAGAGCGCAGAACATCGGACAGGCCTCCGGCTACAGGCGTGTTTACCATACGCAAATCACTCCCTGCCTCATACTGTATACTCCAACACCTCAGTCGGCGAGGAGATCCTCATTTTTACCATCAAAGCCCATCTTCAAGTGCTACCGACTAAATCTAACCTGGCCATCTGGTATCCATCTGGACATCATCCACATTGCGTTCTCCATCTCACTACCCACCACAATGATGCAGCTGCACACATTTTAAACGGGTGCAACTTTTATAAAGGTCTCTATATAGCACAGCATGACAGGTTGGTGGACCCGGTAACAAAAGACATCAAAGAGGTGTACAGACTTTCAATAAAAACCCATAACCACTGTGCAGTAAAAATGGACTGGTTTAGCGCTAATCATGAAGACGCCCCCTTTAGTAACATTCCAAACACCCCTGACATCACCATTATAGATGCTGACAATAAGAATGTTATTTTTGTGGAAATAGGTTGTTGTTTTGATTTATACATGGACAATTGTTACCACTCCAAGCTTTTAAAATACCAGCCACTTTTGGATACAGTCACAAACCAGGGCTATTGAGGTATTTCACCCACGTGACCAAGTCATGTGATGCTGCCATTTTGGACAGCACGGCTCGAATCAGTTTGAATGCGAGGAAGGCGACAAACGAAAAACATAAAAGAAAAAGGAGCGAGATGCAGAAAACACCTTCACTATCCAGCGACGTAGGGCATTTACAGGGCGAGCAGAGGGAGAGGGATTTGCAAAAATTGAGGTTAGCAGGCTTAGAGAACGACGTTTACCTGCTTCCACCAGGATTGTTCACTGACGTACAGAAGTACACGAAGCCCTCGTCTTTACCTGACTTCAGCCCACATGATCTGTATACCTATGTCGTTAAAAACCCCTCGCCATACACAGGTATTGATCTGAAAGCGTATAAGAGTTTGGATGCCTACAAATATTTTGTGTCAGGCTGGGTAACATGCCTACATCAGCGGCTCGTGCCTGGAGCCGGTGGTCACCATCTTATTACAGCTAAGGTTTGTTCACATTTTCATTTACTTTCGGTCCTCAGGATAAACAAAATGTTATTAAATGTCATTGAAATAACTTCTTAGTCTGTTGAGACATGGCCCGTTATAAATTTGCTGTTACCAGGCGATGACCAAGAACTGTATTATTAGGGTCGGTGTAGTTGTAGCAGTGTATTAGCAACTAGCTGTTAGCACTGGCTAATGTCAACAACAGTAGCTGGTATGTTACTGTAGCAATGTGTACGTTCAGTCATTTGGATGACTGTTAAAACCTTTCAGTCTCAAGCTTTTCCTTTATTGGATTTACTAGTTTACTGAGCTAGCGCGCTCGGGCAAGCTGGGAGCTAGCGCGCGCTAGCCTGCTGGCGGCCAGCACGCGCTAGCTCAGTAAACTAGTAAATCCAATAAAGGAAAAACTCCGTCAGACGACATGAGGAAGAAACCTCGAGAGGAACCAGACTCAAAAGGGAACCCATCCTCATTTGGGCAACAACAGACAACATGACTATAACATTAACAGTTTTAACATGAAGTCAGTTTCGTTGATGTTATAAACTCTTCATTGATGGAAACTTGAGTGCAAAACTGTTCATGACAACTGCAGTCCTAAAGTTAGCAAGACAACTGTAGTCCTCAGCCATAAAAGCATTACTGTAAGAGTCCAGAGCGTCCTCCAGGTGTGACTTTCAACTGTCCTCATGGGGCCGTCCTCCACAGGAGCGATGTGATGAGACTCCAACCAGACACAGGGCACCAGGATGGACCAAGCAGGTCCGAGGGGCAGAAGAGGTTCAGCATCTCGATCCCAGGACCGACATGTAACTCAGAGGGACAGATTTGGGGGGGGAGAGGGAGAGAAAACACATGTTGTTAGGTATGCCCTAAAAATGACAAGTATTAAATCTGTGTGGTAGGCTCGCAGAGACGAGAGTCTTTACATCAGGCATAACACACAACAATGGCATGTTAATATGGTAAAAAATATATGATGACCTGCTCTGGCTGGATGCTTGATTGGGTGATGGGAGCACACTCCTCAGCAATGATGAGATGCAGATGGGACTAGGGGTGGGTATTGGCAAAGAAGTCACGATTCAATTCGAATCACGATTCACATGCTACGATGCGATACTATCACGATGCATCACGATTCTTGAATTATTGCGATGCATTGCGATATATTCAACATACTTCAGTGAAAATGTAAAAAAAAAAAAAAAGAGCATAATTACCAGTGGCTGTGTACGATCTGGATAGTGTCTCCAATTGATGCATAACTCAGAGCAACTCAGTTCATAACTGAATTTATTGAAACGACTTTGGAGGTAGTTGCCATTAAAATGAATATTACTGTTTCCATACTTAACAAGTGGACACACTAATGACAAAAATTGCATAGGATTTATAAAACTAAAAATAATAAAAGAAAACTAATAGCAGCAGTTTTCAATTTCTTTGCAGCACCTGCAGTATGGGAGGACAAGGCAATAATAAATATCAAAATATATATACTATATTACTCAGTGCATTAAATTATCATCATCATTATATTATTTGTTACATTACTTTACATTATATTTAAATGCCTTATGCATTTATAGTTTGTGGAGCATCCTCAAATTAGGAAACAATACACTCACTAAGCATATTTCTTTTAGCATGTTGTAGTACCGCAGCAGTTATGTCAGACTCGGTGAGTGTGCAGATGTCCTTCTCAGATTTACGTATTTCTGCAGACAGGAGTGCAGCGTGGATGGCAGGCTGTTGCTCTAAAAAGCACTCAAGCATGTCGTACGCGCTGTTCCAGCGAGATTTGTAAACAGAGTCGCAGTCGCATATGATGTCTATGCAGAATGTCTAGGTCGCAGTAGCCCGCCGCTGGAAATGCCACTGGCATGAAGGCAGCGGGCGTCAAAAACTCCACGGCGACATCTACAGGACTGGAAGTTGTATTCTACTTGTTTTTAGCTGATGTTCGCCAACCATTCATACAATTTTATTTATTCATTTTTTAAAATTAATAATCGATATTTGGCGTCAAGAATCGATGCAGTATATCGTGAAAGTTAGTATCGCGATGCATTGTCATGACGATTATTTTGCACACCCCTAGATGGGACCCTTAGGGCTGGCCAAGACAATTCAGTTACATTTCACCGGTTCTGGGACATGCGACAGAATGTCTGACGGCCAATTCCCTGCAGGCTACGATAGCCAGTCGAGGTCTCCACCCTCTCCACCAAAAGATTTTCTGTTGACTCCATGTAACTCAGAGGGACAGATTTGGGGTGGGAGGGGGAGGGAAAGAAAACACAGGTTGTTAGGTATGCCCAATGTCACCTGAATAAGTAGGAGCAGTATACATATTGCACTGAGTACAAGCAGGGACTCCGGCAACTAGCTATGACATCATAACTAAAAGGGGAGAGACAGAAGGTAACACAGGCATGAGGGGCCCCGGGACATAAAGCAGCAGCCACTACACCGTCAACAAACTCGAGTGAGCAAGCGAGTGGAGACTGACAGCATCCATACATCCCAGTTTACCAAAACACTCTGTCTGAGGATCCTCCAGATCTACTCCTTTACCTCATAAACACCATTAACACAAGGCTTGACTAAACAGATATGGGTCATTCCGTGCCAACTCACCTAAGGGTCCCCACATCACCGTCTCAGATTTTGCTCAAAAAATTCTATAATCAAGAATCATATGTTTGTACCACACATGCAAAATATTAGCTCCCAGTTCATTGTAGTTTTGGAACTACTGGCCTTTGAAATTTTGATGTCAAAATACCACATGACGAAATGGCTCTTTCCCCAACTTCAGAGACCCATAACTTTTTATTGCAGCTATCTAGACAGTTGTGTGTGCAGATTCTTACTGAATGATACCCACTCTTTTCAAATCTGTTGTCAGAAAGCCTCTGAAGGACATACGTTTTGCATAATGGGAAGCCAAAAATGACGTTTTGGCCAAAATCACATAAAATTCATTAAAACTCTAGGGGGCATAGTAGAAATATGAAGCTAGTTAGATTTTTTTCCTCACTACATAGTATTTGTAGGGTTGTTATCTGTTCACAGAAACATATTTTGCCATGAAATTTCAATTCCTGAATTTACAAAAAAAATTTTAACATCTTACGTCCTTTCCGAGGGGGCTAAAATAGGGCATTTTCGCCATCTTATTTGGTCATGTGGCTAGGGGTTTAGGATCTTCAAATTTTTTGTGAAGATGCTCTCATATAAAATGTAACTACTCCCTGATTTTTTTTAACAAACGCCCCTTGCTTCATATTTTAATAATTTTTTTTGTACATGGACAGTTTCATCATTTTTCACTTTTTTCTACATTCAGAACTCTGTAACTCTAAATTGGAAGATTCCTACTAGCAGCTATTTCAGATTTACATACACTGACACACAAATTTTCATATTTTAGTAGTTGTATGCCCAAGAAATTCATATTTTTCTTTCTATTGGGACCTAAAAACAGCTATTTGGCCAAAAATGACAAAAACGCTGGGCAGCTTTTAATAAACAAGGGAATAATAAAGGGGTGTTTTGCACACAAATTAAGGCTTATAAGAACCTAATCTAGGCATACACATTTCCTGAACAACTTTTTCTGTATTGTATATTATTTTTTGCAATTAGAAAATTTTAGGTATAATTGCAATTTTTGTTGAATATCCTTGGAAAATATAGAAAAATAACAACAAAATTCTGGAGTCGTATTTTTTATATACTTCAAGGTTGTGTAAGCACAAAACATTTAGCAATGAGGTTTTATTTACATATTAACACATTCAATGATCCATGATCATGATGTTGAAAAACATCACAAGATTTGTACATAATTTAAAGTCAAATATGGGCATCCGTGATAATGGGTAATTCATTCACAGGCAGTACAGTTTCATGTGATGTGCTAAGACACTCATAAACTGTCATCTAGTAGTACATAAGTTAAAACTTAAGTCTTTCACAAGTTTGAAGTCATCCTCTGTTAGTTGGTAATGGCGTCCCCCACTTTTTATGTTTGGGGCCTCTACCACACAAAGGACATGAAGCAAAGGCACCCAACATTCATCTTTCCTGCTTTGTGGTGGCCATGAGAATGTGTTGCCTCGTCCTTGTCTCATGAAATTGACATACACATCATTTTCTTCTTCATTTCTGGTGACAATATTTCCAATGTACCATTTTCTGTCATAAACACAGGCAATATATTTGCCTGGCTGGTACATATTTGGTGCAGATTGGGACATTTGGCTTGGGGCCTGTAACTGGGACTGTAAAACTGGTGTGGTTTCAGGTCCTATGTCCACTACCGATGATGGTACCACATCAGAAGAAACCCTTCTCATCTCCAGCTGAGTGGGTGCAATTGGGCAGAAGCTGTGATGAGATCTTGTTCCAGGAAAGGTTGAAACATTTTTGAAACGCTGTTCCAACTTGTATGCCACAGCATTGTGAAGAATTTCTTCTGCAGAGACAAAGAAAAACTTGATTCCCATGATATTCTGTTCAGCCCATTTATACATTGCTTCAGCTGTGAGAATTTGGTTATGGTCAGCTGCTTGCAAACTAGCCCTTGCAACAAGTCGTTTCACTGTGCCCCCAATACCGTCACACGGACTTTTTCCGTGGCTGGTGGCAAAAAAATGCCACTCAGCCTCCAAGTTGAAGTCATTCTGATGGTGCAACAAATTGCTAAAGTTTTTATAGTTTTTATACTGGGATGCTGCACCATCGCTAAAGTACAGTACCTTCTTAAGGTGTGGCAGTGTTTGTTTCAGGTGTGCTAAAACTTTTCCAATAAAAGCATGCACTGTCGTGGTGTCATGCTTCAGGCACTCTGAAATAACACACAATGAAATAGAGACAAGGTTTGCTGATGCTCCTTTGACATAAATGCAGAAGGGGTGAAGTGTTGCTTGACTATTGTCCCAGTGGTGACCTTGCACTGCATCCTGTACGATGAAACTATAGTTTTCTGCAAAGTCCAGAAGAACAATAGCAGAATCATGGGGAAGGGTGTCCTTTAGTTCACGCAAAAAAGCTGATTGAGCTTTCGCAACAAAATGGTGAGCACGGAGATCATTGAACTGTTTGCACACCTGTGGGATAAATTCACTCACTGGCAATTGCAAAGTCACTAGAGCGGTCCTGTCAGTAAGTACCCATTGCTTGTAAGTTATCAACATTTACTAAGGATATCATTGCTAATATATATATATATGGATAGAAAAAGTCACCACATCTTTAATTTATGAGGAAAATAGCCCATTCCCTCCAGAACTTGAAAAATATCAAGTCAACATTTTTGTCATTTTTGGCCAAATAGCTGTTTTTAGGTCCCAATAGAAAGAAAAATATGAATTTCTTGGGCAGACTACTACTAAAATATGAAAATTTGTATGTCAGTGTATGTAAATCTGAAATAGCTGCTAGTAGGAATTTTCCAATTTAGAGTTACAGAGTTCTGAATGTGGAAAAAAGTGAAAAATGATGAAACTGTCCATGTACAAAAAAAATTATTAAAATATGAAGCAAGGGGCGTTTGTTAAAAAAAAATCAGGGAGTAGTTACATCTTATATGAGAGCATCTTCACAAAAAACTAGAAGATCCTAAACCCCTAGCCACATTAACAAATAAGATGGCAAAAATGCCCTATTTTAGCCCCCTCGGAAAGGACGTAAGATGTTAAAAAAAATTTTTAAAATTCAGGAATATAATTTTCATCGCAAAATATGTTTCTGTGAACAGATAACAACCCTACAATTACTATGTAATGAGGAAAAAAATCTAACTAGTTTCATATTTCTACTAGGCCCCTTTGAGTTTTAATGAATTTTAAGCGATTTTGGCCAAAATGCCATTTTTGGCTTCCTATTATGCAAAAAGTATGTCCTTCAGAGGCTTTCTGGCAACAGATTTGAAAAGAGTGGATATCATTCAGTAAGAATCTGCACACACAACTTTCTAGATAGCTGCAATAAAAAGTTATGGGTCTCTGAAGTTGGGGAAAGAGCCAATTTCGACATGTGGTGTTTTGACATCAATATTTCAAAGGCCTGCAGTTCCAAAACTACAACATAATTGGGGGCTAATATTTTGCATGTGTGGTACAAACATATGATTCTTGATTAGAGAATTTTTTGAGTAAAATCTGAGACGGTGATGTGGGGGAGTTCCTGAAATTTAGGTGAGTTGCCACGGAATGACCCATATGTTTTCAGCCGAGACTTAAACACTGAGACTGTGTCTGATTCCCGAACACTACTTGGAAGGCTGTTCCATAACTGTGGGGCTTTGTAAGAAAAGGCTCCGCCCCCTGATGTAGCCTTCACTATACGAGGTACCAGCAGATAGCCTGCACCTTTTGATCTAAGTAGGCGTGGCGGGTCATAGAGGAGCAGAAGTTCGCTCAGGTACTGTGGTGCGAGACCATTCAGTGCTTTAAAATCAAGTGTGTGTGTGTGTGTGTGTTCAGTAGGTGGGACTGTGTGTGTGTGTTCAGTAGGTGGGACTGTGTGTGTGTGTGTGTGTGTGTGTGTGTGTGTGTGTGTGTGTGTGTGTGTGTGTGTGTGTTCAGTAGCTGGGACTGTGTGTGGTGTTCAGTAGGTGGGACTGTGTGTGTGGTGTTCAGCAGGTCGGACTGTGTGTGTGTGTTCAGCAGGTCGGACTGTGTGTGTGTTCAGTAGGTGGGACTGTGTGTGTGTGTTCAGTAGGTGGGACTGTGTGTGTGGTATTCAGCAGGTGGGACTGTGTGTGTGTTCAGCAGGTCGGACTGTGTGTGTGTGTTCAGCAGGTCGGACTGTGTGTGTGTTCAGCAGGTGGGACTGTGTGTGTGGTGTTCAGCAGGTGGGACTGTGTGTGTGTGTTCAGTAGGTGGGACTGTGTGTGTGTGTTCAGTAGGTGGGACTGTGTGTGTGGTGTTCAGCAGGTCGGACTGTGTGTGTGTTCAGCAGGTCGGACTGTGTGTGTGTTCAGCAGGTGGGACTGTGTGTGTGTGTTCAGTAGGTGGGACTGTGTGTGTGTGTTCAGCAGGTGGGACTGTGTGTGTGTTCAGTAGGTGGGACTGTGTGTGTGTTCAGCAGGTCGGACTGTGTGTGTGTGTTCAGTAGGTGGGACTGTGTGTGTGTGTTCAGTAGGTGGGACTGTGTGTGTGTGTTCAGCAGGTGGGACTGTGTGTGTGTTCAGTAGGTGGGACTGTGTGTGTGTTCAGCAGGTCGGACTGTGTGTGTGTTCAGCAGGTGGGACTGTGTGTGTGTTCAGTAGGTGGGACTGTGTGTGTGTTCAGCAGGTCGGACTGTGTGTGTGTTCAGCAGGTCGGACTGTGTGTGTGTTCAGCAGGTGGGACTGTGTGTGTGTGTTCAGTAGGTGGGACTGTGTGTGTGTGTTCAGCAGGTGGGACTGTGTGTGTGTTCAGTAGGTGGGACTGTGTGTGTGTTCAGCAGGTCGGACTGTGTGTGTGTGTTCAGTAGGTGGGACTGTGTGTGTGTGTTCAGTAGGTGGGACTGTGTGTGTGTGTTCAGCAGGTGGGACTGTGTGTGTGTTCAGTAGGTGGGACTGTGTGTGTGTTCAGCAGGTCGGACTGTGTGTGTGTTCAGCAGGTGGGACTGTGTGTGTGTGTTCAGTAGGTGGGACTGTGTGTGTGGTGTTCAGCAGGTCGGACTGTGTGTGTGTTCAGCAGGTCGGACTGTGTGTGTGGTGTTCAGCAGGTCGGACTGTGTGTGTGTGTTCAGCAGGTGGGACTGTGTGTGTGTTCAGTAGGTGGGACTGTGTGTGTGGTGTTCAGCGGGTCGGACTGTGTGTGTGTGTTCAGTAGGTGGGACTGTGTGTGTGTGTTCAGCAGGTGGGACTGTGTGTGTGTGTTCAGTAGGTGTGACTGTGTGTGTGGTGTTCAGCAGGTCGGACTGTGTGTGTGTGTTCAGTAGGTGGGACTGTGTGTGTGTTCAGTAGGTGGGACTGTGTGTGGTGTTCAGCAGGTCGGACTGTGTGTGTGTGTTCAGTAGGTGGGACTGTGTGTGTGTTCAGTAGCTGGGACTGTGTGTGTGTGTGTGTTCAGTAGGTGGGACTGTGTGTGTGTTCAGTAGCTGGGACTGTGTGTGTGTGTGTTCAGTAGGTGGGACTGTGTGTGTGTGTGTGTGTGTGTGTGTGTGTGTGTGTGTGTGTGTTCAGTAGGTGGGACTGTGTGTGTGTGTTCAGTAGGTGGGACTGTGTGTGTGTTCAGTAGGTGGGACTGTGTGTGTGGTGTTCAGCAGGTCGGACTGTGTGTGTGTGTTCAGTAGGTGGGACTGTGTGTGTGTTCAGTAGCTGGGACTGTGTGTGTGTGTTCAGTAGGTGGGACTGTGTGTGTGTTCAGTAGCTGGGACTGTGTGTGTGTGTTCAGTAGGTGGGACTGTGTGTGTGTGTGTGTGTGTGTGTGTGTGTGTGTGTGTGTGTTCAGTAGGTGGGACTGTGTGTGTGTGTTCAGTAGGTGGGACTGTGTGTGTGTTCAGTAGGTGGGACTGTGTGTGTGGTGTTCAGCAGGTCGGACTGTGTGTGTGTGTTCAGTAGGTGGGACTGTGTGTGTGTTCAGTAGCTGGGACTGTGTGTGTGTTCAGTAGGTGGGACTGTGTGTGTGTTCAGTAGCTGGGACTGTGTGTGTGTGTTCAGCAGGTCGGACTGTGTGTGTGTTCAGTAGGTGGGACTGTGTGTGTGTGTTCAGTAGGTGGGACTGTGTGTGTGGTATTCAGCAGGTGGGACTGTGTGTGTGTTCAGCAGGTCGGACTGTGTGTGTGTGTTCAGCAGGTCGGACTGTGTGTGTGTTCAGCAGGTGGGACTGTGTGTGTGGTGTTCAGCAGGTGGGACTGTGTGTGTGTGTTCAGTAGGTGGGACTGTGTGTGTGTGTTCAGTAGGTGGGACTGTGTGTGTGGTGTTCAGCAGGTCGGACTGTGTGTGTGTTCAGCAGGTCGGACTGTGTGTGTGTTCAGCAGGTGGGACTGTGTGTGTGTGTTCAGTAGGTGGGACTGTGTGTGTGTGTTCAGCAGGTGGGACTGTGTGTGTGTTCAGTAGGTGGGACTGTGTGTGTGTTCAGCAGGTCGGACTGTGTGTGTGTGTTCAGTAGGTGGGACTGTGTGTGTGTGTTCAGTAGGTGGGACTGTGTGTGTGTGTTCAGCAGGTGGGACTGTGTGTGTGTTCAGTAGGTGGGACTGTGTGTGTGTTCAGCAGGTCGGACTGTGTGTGTGTTCAGCAGGTGGGACTGTGTGTGTGTTCAGTAGGTGGGACTGTGTGTGTGTTCAGCAGGTCGGACTGTGTGTGTGTTCAGCAGGTCGGACTGTGTGTGTGTTCAGCAGGTGGGACTGTGTGTGTGTGTTCAGTAGGTGGGACTGTGTGTGTGTGTTCAGCAGGTGGGACTGTGTGTGTGTTCAGTAGGTGGGACTGTGTGTGTGTTCAGCAGGTCGGACTGTGTGTGTGTGTTCAGTAGGTGGGACTGTGTGTGTGTGTTCAGTAGGTGGGACTGTGTGTGTGTGTTCAGCAGGTGGGACTGTGTGTGTGTTCAGTAGGTGGGACTGTGTGTGTGTTCAGCAGGTCGGACTGTGTGTGTGTTCAGCAGGTGGGACTGTGTGTGTGTGTTCAGTAGGTGGGACTGTGTGTGTGGTGTTCAGCAGGTCGGACTGTGTGTGTGTTCAGCAGGTCGGACTGTGTGTGTGGTGTTCAGCAGGTCGGACTGTGTGTGTGTGTTCAGCAGGTGGGACTGTGTGTGTGTTCAGTAGGTGGGACTGTGTGTGTGGTGTTCAGCGGGTCGGACTGTGTGTGTGTGTTCAGTAGGTGGGACTGTGTGTGTGTGTTCAGCAGGTGGGACTGTGTGTGTGTTCAGTAGGTGTGACTGTGTGTGTGGTGTTCAGCAGGTCGGACTGTGTGTGTGTGTTCAGTAGGTGGGACTGTGTGTGTGTTCAGTAGGTGGGACTGTGTGTGGTGTTCAGCAGGTCGGACTGTGTGTGTGTGTTCAGTAGGTGGGACTGTGTGTGTGTTCAGTAGCTGGGACTGTGTGTGTGTGTTCAGTAGGTGGGACTGTGTGTGTGTTCAGTAGCTGGGACTGTGTGTGTGTGTTCAGTAGGTGGGACTGTGTGTGTGTGTGTGTGTGTGTGTGTGTTCAGTAGGTGGGACTGTGTGTGTGTGTTCAGTAGGTGGGACTGTGTGTGTGTTCAGTAGGTGGGACTGTGTGTGTGGTGTTCAGCAGGTCGGACTGTGTGTGTGTGTTCAGTAGGTGGGACTGTGTGTGTGTTCAGTAGCTGGGACTGTGTGTGTGTTCAGTAGGTGGGACTGTGTGTGTGTTCAGTAGCTGGGACTGTGTGTGTGTGTTCAGTAGGTGGGACTGTGTGTGTGGTGTTCAGCAGGTCGGACTGTGTGTGTGTTCAGCAGGTCGGACTGTGTGTGTGGTGTTCAGCAGGTCGGACTGTGTGTGTGTGTTCAGTAGGTGGGACTGTGTGTGTGGTGTTCAGCGGGTCGGACTGTGTGTGTGTGTTCAGTAGGTGGGACTGTGTGTGTGTTCAGTAGGTGTGACTGTGTGTGTGGTGTTCAGCAGGTCGGACTGTGTGTGTGTGGTGTTCAGTAGGTGGGACTGTGTGTGTGTGGTGTTCAGTAGGTGGGACTGTGTGTGTGTGGTGTTCAGTAGGTGGGACTGTGTGTGTGTGTGTGTGTGTGTATTCCGAGCTTCATTTTCTTTCAGTTAAATGAATATTATATTTCGATTACGTTCATTGTCTTATATTAAATATAGTTAGGTTTTTTTTTCTTTTTTATCAGACATCTAGTTTTTGGGTTTGTTTACCTGACATGTTTCGACGTACGACTGTCGTCTTCCTCAGAGTGTCACCGGATGTTATTGGTGACGCATCTTTTATCAGCTGATGTTTCCGAAGGCGTGGCCTTCCTGTCTGGTTTGACAGGTCGGTCACGCCTTCTTCTGTCAGTTCGTCCCCTGCAAGATGGCACTCCAGGTATGGGAGAGCGTGTATGCTCCCTCATCTCGGTTGATGGTCCTCGGGCTTCGCTTACGGATCTCCATGGCCTCCCTGATCCAGCGCTGATGTTTATTATCTTCTGTGCGGATGACTCTGGCATTCCCCCAGTCCATAATATGATTTTCCCTTTTGCAGTGATCTGTTATAGCTGACTTATAATTTTCCTGTTGTGCCTTTTCTTTTATTGTTCGGGTTTGTCTTGTAGCTGTCTCCTTTTCGCACTCTTTCTTATGTTCATTTTTCCTTGTGTTGAAACTCCTTCCTGTCTCCCCAATGTAAGTTTTATTGCATAATTGGCATGGAATCTCATATATGGTGTTGCATCTGTTGTCCGGATGTATTCTGTCTTTGGGATGAACCAGGATCTGACGGAGTGTTGTGTGTGGTTTGACAGGTGTGTTAATGTTGTGTTTCCTCATTGCTCTTTGAATGCGTTCCGTTATTCCTCTGATGTATGGTAATGTCACTACTCCCCTGTGTTCTTGTTTGTTGGTTTGTTTTTTCTCTTTCTTCTGTGTTTTGTTGTTCTTAACCTGTTCCGCCCCTTTGGATATTGCCCATTGTGGATATTGACATGCCTTCAGTGCATGTTGTATATGTTGTTCCTCCTGTTCTTTGTCCTGTGGATCTGTAATTATTGCTGTGCGTTCATGTAATGTTCTGACTACTGATATTTTGTGCATTATGGGGTGTTCGGAAGTCCAGTTTAAATATTGGTCGGTGTGTGTGGGTTTTCTGTGTACTTTTATTTTGATGTCCCCCTCTTCTGTGTGATTTATTTTTAAGTCCAAAAATGCTATTGACTGCTCCGTTTCTTCTTCATGCGTGAATTTTATATTGCCGGTATTGTCTATGGTGTTGAGATGGTCGGTGAGTTGTTGAGTGTGTCCCCTCTTCACTTTTTCTAGTATGTCATCCACGTAACGTTTCCAGAGTGTTGGCCTGTTTTCTGCTGGTATTGTAGTGAGTGCTCTCTGCTCCAGATCCTCCATGAAAAAGCCGCACATGATGGCTGATAGTGGGTCTCCCATGGCAAAACCTTCCTTCTGTCTGTAAATTGTGTTCCTGAACTGAAAGTATGTGGATGTGGCGATGAATTGAAGGAGCTGAGTGATGTCTTGTGCAGTGAGGTTTGTGCGTTTCTTGAGCGTCCTGTCTGTTTTTAATTTGTCTTGTACTATCTGTATGGTGGCTTCCGTGGGTGTTCTGGTGAACAGAGATATGACGTCGTGTGATATGAAAACTTCGTCTTGCTGCATTTTGATGTTTTTTAGTTCTTCTGCCAGATGTTTTGAGTTTTTGCAGTGTTGGTCTGTGAGTCCTAGTAATGGTTTAATTATTTCGGTGAGTGCTTTTGATAAGTTGTATGTGACTGAACCAATGCTATCTACTACGGGGCGTAATGGTGTTCCTGGTTTGTGTATCTTTGGTGTTCTGTAAATCCTGGGGATGACGTTGGCTGTGGGTACTAAATGATTGTATGCCTGCTTATCTATTTTATTTTCATCGAGTAGTGGTTTGAGTAGTGCTTTAAGTTTCTTTTTCTTGTCTTCTGTTGGGTCTTTTTTTAATATTTCAAATGTGTTGTCACTGAGTAATTCAATCATTTTCCGTTCATATTCATCAGTGTCCATAATAACTGTTGTTCTGCCTTTATCTGCTGGGAGGATTGTGATATCTTTATTTTTAGCTAATGTTTTCATGGCTTTGGCTTCCTGTTTGGTGATGTTACTGGGTGGTGGTTTGGCCGTTTTCAATATACCAGCTATTGCGTTTCTTAGTGCTGCTTTTTGTCCCTGATCCTGTATTTTCTCACATGCTAATTCAGTTGCCAGAATGAATTCATCGTGTGGTATATTGTTCGGTGTGACAGCGTAGTTGAGTCCTTTTGCTAATATACTGCGTTCTGCTTGTGAGAGTTTGTACCTTGATATGTTATGAATCCATTTTTCGTTGATGTGTGCGTGCTCCGGTTCTGCCTTCTTTTTCTGTGCGATGAGTTTGTCCAGTTTTCGGATTTGTCGGGTTTTTGTCTTGGTGAATTCCTGCTCGTGTATGTCTGCCAAGTGTCCGTGTATTGCTAATTCCATTTCCTTGTTCTGGGGAAACCGGCGTTTGAAAGTTTCCGTCTCCCTGTGTAGTTCGCTGTTGATGTTATTTAATTTGTCAGTTGTGCACCGTATCCGTTCTTTTACCAGAGTCATCCGCACTTTCCTGATCATCTTTTCCGCGTTTCTGGTTGGAATCGGGTTCTTGATGTTCAGGCTGGCCGGTACGACTTCCTCATCCCGGCAGCGCAGATTGACTCTCAGGTGATTCCTGTAGCGTGCCCGTTTCCGTGTCAATCGCTCTAGGCGGCGAAACTCCTTGATGCTTTCGTCTCTGTAACTTATTCTTAATATTTCGATTACGTTCATTGTCTTATATTAAATATAGTTAGGTTTTTTTTTCTTTTTTATCAGACATCTAGTTTTTGGGTTTGTTTACCTGACATGTTTCGACGTACGACTGTCGTCTTCCTCAGAGTGTCACCGGATGTTATTGGTGACGCATCTTTTATCAGCTGATGTTTCTGAAGGCGTGGCCTTCCTGTCTGGTTTGACAGGTCGGTCACGCCTTCTACTGTCTGAAACATCAGCTGATAAAAGATGCGTCACCAATAACATCCGGTGACACTCTGAGGAAGACGACAGTCGTACGTCGAAACATGTCAGGTAAACAAACCCAAAAACTAGATGTCTGATAAAAAAGAAAAAAAAAACTAAATGAATATTATGATGTTTATTCCACTCTGAAATGAACACCAACACTGTTTAACCCTTACAGTATCTATTTAACATCAGTGTTTATTTATTCCTGAGTGTTTAACATCACAGTGATTTATACAGACATCATGTGACAGGACATGTGACACTTTGATCACACATAGGTGGATTTTAATCAACTAATTATGTGACTTCTCTCATCTCATTATCTGTAGCCGCTTTATCCTTCTACAGGGTCGCAGGCGAGCTGGAGCCTATCCCAGCTGACTACGGGCGAGAGGCGGGGTTCAGCCTGGACAAGTCGCCAGGTCATCACAGGGCTATTATGTGACTTATGAAGTGAATTGTTTGGAGCGGCTCTTATTTAAGGGTTTCATATGAAAGGGGGTGAATACTTGTGCACACTCCAGACTTCTGGTTTTTTTCATCTTAATTATTGTTTGTTTCACAATTTAAAAAAAATATTGCACCTTTAAGTGGTCGGCATGTTGTGTAAACAAATGTTGCTAATCCTCCAAAAATCCAGCATTTAATTCCAGCTTGTAATGTGACAAAACAGGACAAACACCACAGGGGGTGAATACTTTTGCAAGACATTGTATTTCTTAAAAAGCAGCTCACATACAAAAGTGCTGTAATTCCTACACTGTTCACCTGGTTTGGATGTAAATTCCCTCAAATTAAAGCTAAAAGCTGCACTTTTGTTTAATTTTAACTCCTTTATAATGTATTAGAGAAGTGAAATAATAATAATAATAATTTTGGACCTCAGTGTATTTCATAATAAATATTCATCACATGTCAGGGATCAAGTTCAAACTTTGTTTTTTGGTTAATGTTGATTGTAATTAATGTTATGTGTAGATTAGTGTCAGTTGTACAGGACAGTAAACAAATGAGCACACAAATGACCCAGATGCTGATAATTACACCTCTGACTGGCTTTAATTACGGTCTGGACATAATTACAGCCCTAATAACAGCTAGTTCACATCGTCACGTCTCACACCCTGAGCATCTACACCTCCTCCTCCACTTGGAGTTCCTTTGGGAGTTAGTTTAGTTTTAAACGTTAAGACAGACAGACCCCCCACAATCAGGTAACATTTTAAAATGTTCTTTTAATTGTGTTATGATGATCAAAAATAATGTAATAACTATTAATTTCTGTGCTGTGTGTGTGAAAAGGACCATGAAGAAGTACGGCGTTCTGTGCCTGGTGCTCATCTGTATGGTGGTTCTGATTATTTGCCTCATTCGGCATTTCGGGCTCAAACGTAAAGATCAGTGCTACTCCAAAGCCGCTGTAGCAGCCGACGCTGGGAAATGTTCTGAGATCGGCAGGTAGGACAAATCGGCGACCTTCACTCACATGATGAAGTTCCTGTTAGTCATTACTCCTGTTATTTGCAGCGTATTATTTTCAGGACCTCATCAGAGATCTACATTAAACCCAATATAACCCAGGGAGCGTTTAGTTATTCACAGAGGGGCATTTAATATTCCTGGTCTGTTTGTGGTCGAGACATTAGTGAGACACCTGTCTCACAGACTTCTATTCAAGAAAAATCTGGCAACCTCAGAGACGTGAACTCCGCCCAGGTGATTGTAATCATGTGGAGCCCAGAACATCCACTTCAGCAGCTGCGGAAACTGACTCTGAACGCCAGGAACTTTCCTCATGTCAGTATGACGTAACTTTTGTTGACTCTGAACACGACCCTCCCTCGCATACCTCCAGGACTGTGTTTAAGTCTGCATTTACATCTGAGAGCTGAATAATAAATATTAAATCATCACTACACGCACAGAACTCCACTCTGCCTTGAGGGAATAGTGACTGCAGGAAAATACTGTAAATGTAATTTTATATTTTTTGCAGTATTGTTTGTTTTTGTAATAAGTCGTCTCGTTGTCGTACTGAGCTGCAACCGAATTTCTCCCATGTGTACAATAATAAAGACCTGGACTGATCTTAAATTGTCCTTAAAGAAAAAATACTTTTAATTATTTATACCTCTTTAACTCCTTGAAAATCTGCTGTAGGAATTTTAAAACTCTTTTGGTGACCTCATCCACACGGCTATATTATAACATTAAAGGGACAGAATACAGTATTAGTGTTAAAACTGTCCATTATAAATAAAAACATCAATAGTTTAGTTATAAGATCAATACACATGTTTTATCTGGAGGATTTCCAAAAAAGTCCTGGAGAAAATAAATATAACTCCACATTAAAAACAAGACCCAAACTGAGCCTGAGTTGACGGCGAGAATAACAGCGTGGTGGTAACGGTCATGTGGTTGTGGTGTGTTTTTGTCTCAGGGACATGTTACAGCGTGGTGGCTCCGCAGTGGACACGGCCATCGCAACGCTGCTGTGTGTCGGACTGTTTAACGCTCACAGCATGGGCATGGGAGGAGGACATTACTTCATCATCTATAACGGCATTACAGGTGACCTCCATCTATCCATCCATTCACCCATCAGTCTGTCCATCAGTTGAAATTGAATCTATCCATCTGACAATTTGTCTACCAATCTCACAAATCATCCATTCATTCAACAATCCATCAAATCAACCATCCATCGTCCCATTCATTCTTCCATCCATCATTTGTGTACACTCACCAGCCACTTTATTAGGAACGTGTTGTTGATTCTAAGCCCATGTTTACATTAGACCGTATCAGCGGATCATCAGATTAACGTTTTTAAAACGATTAGTGTGCACACAGCAACGCCAATACACGATTTGCGTGCACACAGCAACGCCAATACACGGATACACTCGGCTCCGCAGGCATCCTGCGCTCCAAATCACTCCGCCCTGAACAGCGAGTGCCCTCTGGAGGGTGCGCACTCCGGCCCTGCGCAGCTCACACAGCGCGCGAGTGAAGTGAACAAGCCACGATTCGGGACTGAGCCGCTGTGTGTGTGATCCCAGCGCAGATCACTTACCACTTGCAAGTGGAAGGATGGCAAGCCTAAAGACAATCATAACTACACAATGGGCAGTATTTGCATCAGTATTTGCAGTATTTTCATACTTTTATACTCTTTAATGAAAGGTGATACAAGGCGGAAGTCCGCGCCGTTTTTCAGCAGTCGCGTCACATGACCAACGCCAGCGAATCAGGAAGGTGGATGTCACAGTGACGTTGTCCAATGAGACGCCAGCTAAAGCTCAGCACAGCGTATCCACGTATTCTCAATGTTTACACAGCACCGGAGCTGACACGATCTGGATTGAATACGTGGACCCTGGCGGATTCCTGTTTCCCGGCGTTTCCAGGCGGTTTAATGTAAACGGACAGTGCATCCGCGAAGAAAACGAGACAGATACGGTCTAATGTAAACATAGCCTAAGATCCGTGTTCTTGGCTGCAGGAGTGGAACCCAACGTGTTCTGTTCTGCTGTTGCATGCTGAGATGCTTTTCTGCTCACCACAGTTGTAAAGAGTGATTATATGAGTTCCTAGAGCCTTCCTGGCAGAAAATAGCCTGAGCCAATCTGTCCATTTCCCTCTGACCCTCTCTTATCTCATCTCATTATCTGTAGCCACTTTATCCTGTTCTACAGGGTCGCAGGCGAGCTGGAGCCTATCCCAGCTGACTACAGGCGAAAGGCGGGGTTCACCCTGGACAAGTCGCCAGGTCATCACAGGGCTGACACATAGACACAGACAACCATTCACACTCACATTCACACCCCCTCTCTTATCAACAAGGCGTTTGTTTCCACCCACAGAACTGTCGCTCACTCACTCAGTGTTTTTTGTTTTCTGCACCATTCTGTGTAAACTCTAGAGACTGTTGTGTGTGAAAACCCCAGGAGATCAGCAGCTTCTGAAATACTCAAACCAGTCCATCTGGCTCAAACCAACACCCATACCACAGTGACAGAAAGTCACACTGTGAGATCACAGTTTTTCCCGTTCTGATGTTTGAACATTGTGAACATTAACTGAAGCTCTTTATTTGTATCTGCGTGATTTGATGCATCGTGCTGCTGTCGAGGGATCGGCTGATTACAGAACTGCAGAGAACAGCAGGTGGATGTAGGGGGGTTCCTAATAAAGTGGCCAGTGAGTGTATCATCTGTCTAAACATCTATCTTTCCACTCATCCACAACAATCCATTCATTTTTATCTGGCAGTTTATCCATCCTGCCTCACAGAGACTGAAGTTTCTTCCAGGACAGAGATGTGTAGTTTCAGATCTAACACACAAAATATACAAATGAGCTACAGATTTGTTTTAATCAATATAATTTAACTGAGTGTTTACTTGCTGAAGGAGCATTATTTCTGTTTTTCTTTCTCAGGAAAGGTGGAGACGATCAATGCGAGGGAAACGGCGCCCCTAAACGCCACACGTGACATGTTCGGCAATAACACACAGCTCGCACAACAAGGTTCTGAACATCCTGAAAAGCTTCTGACTCGATTTATTCGGAATCCCTTTTTATCTTTTCTATGTTGTGTATGAGGTCGAGTGGCAACCAGCTGCATGCTCGGAGATAAATAAACCTTATTCTATGTAATTTGATGGAGCTTAATTCAATTTTGGTTCACAATCAGAAAGATGAAGCCTCTCTGAAGCCCTGTGGAGGATTGCGTAACCTGATGTGAAAGCTGGGGCCTAAACTTTAAAGATTTACAACATGAAGGGATTTAAAAACCTGAAACAAATGATTTTACTTACAAATGGTATCTGTGTGCCTTCAAACAAATAACTAAATAAATGTGAACATTATAGACCAGAAAGGGTTTATAAAGATGTTGTCCATTGTGTTTCATGAGTAAACAGGAGGCCTGTCCATTGCAGTCCCTGGAGAGCTTCGTGGCTATGAACTGGCACATCGGCGTCATGGCCGCCTGCCGTGGAAGGAGCTGTTTGAGCCGAGCATCCAGCTAGCACGCGATGGCATCCGAGTCAGCAGTGCTCTCGCCAAAGCCATGCAGAAAACCCAGGAGACCATTCAGGCTGATCCTGTGTTGTGGTGAAGGGCAATATCACTATCATGGACACATCAAAATATCAGCACCTATGTGATGTCTTTGGAAGTTTATTTTTTGTTAAAATGGAAAAGCACCCAGAAGAATCAGTGTTAGCAGGAAAGAGAAGCTATGACCATATAAGCAAACATGACAGAATCAGGGCAAAACGTGGACTTTGATTTACCTGATTGATTGATGAATACTTTATTATCAGGAAAATGTATTTATTTTAATTGTGTTTTTGACTTTATTCTCTGACGCAGTGAAGTATTTTGTGATGCCAACAAAATCATCCTGAAGGAAAATGACACTATCAGATTTCCACGGCTAGCAGACACCTACGAAAAGATCGCTGAGGAAGGAGCGGATGCTTTTTATAATGGCTCCATGGCTAAAACGATAGTCAATGACATCAAGGCTGCAGGTCCATCAGTGCTCAACTATTAAAGTCTACAACATGCTACCATCTTTGTAATTAGTAGCATAACGCTAACATACTCTGCAATACAGAGACACCTGCTAATACTCACTACAGTACTGATGCTAATCCAGACTTTCACTGACACTAAGAGGCTAATACTCAGGAGTAATCACCTCATGTTGTATGCTAATCTGTTCATGGTGTCTTGGGATGATCCAGGTGGCATTATTACACTTGAGGACCTGTCAGGGTATACACCAGAGCTGAATGAAAGTCCACTGAAGATAAATGTTGGAGAGTACACGATGCACTTCCCAGATGCTCCATCTAGTGGCCCTGTGCTAGCGCTAATCCTCAACATTGTGGATGGTGAGTGTGTGTTCCGTTGTGTAGGAAAAATTGACATTAGAAGTGTCTAATACATCTGTATTAGCCACTTAGGTTTACTCAACAATTATGCTAACTCACTGATAGCCACTCATCTGTTATTAGCAATACTAGCTGGGGGAATTAGAGACCTGAGACACGAGCTTCCGAATGTCTTAGAGGGATAAATGAAGCTGGACGTTGACTCTTTGGATCAAAAACCATGTAGCATAAGTTAAAGTTGATAAACCAATTGCAAATTTGATGATGTGACATAACCGCTAGCCTTATTGTACTGCTTAGCATAAACTTGTGGTTTTCATTAGAAAATATTTTGGGTAGTTCACATACAAAGCAATATTGTGCTAACTCTAATGTTAACTTTGCAGCTGAAGCAGTAACTGTCTCGTATTAATTAGACAAACTAGCTAGTATGAGGTACATTATTGTTTTGTGTAATCAAATACACGCCAAATTTGTCAGCAGTCTAGCGATTAGAATTCTCCGTGCCGAGTGCATGATGGAGATTTTCTCGTGCTGGATACATAGCAAACGTGAGAACTAGCTCTACAGTTGAATGTGAAAATTCCGCATGAATAGCTCCCTCTTGAAGTTTGTGAGTTATGATTGACATTTCCCAGTGTTGTGAAAGCTCTTTAGCACTCGCTATGTCATTGCATGACGCTTACATGAAAGCTTATAGCTAGTGTGTGATGGTCTAAAAGTGTGAAACTGTCTCTGTGCAGGTTATAATTTCTCATCCAGCAGTATATCTACTATAGAGGAGAAGACTCTCACTTATCACCGCATCATTGAGGCTTTCCGGTTTGCCTTCGCTAAGAGGAGCATGCTGGGAGATCCTCGTTACGTCAACGTGACTGATGTGAGGCCATGTTTAGTCCCACATGTGGTTGTTCTTCAGAAGTAACATGATGTTCACACTAGCAGGTTGCTCATGTTGGTTAGTTTGACTCATGTTGGTTAGTTTCTCTTGTGGGTGTGTCACATCGACTACTGTGGGTTTTTTTTTTTTGGGGGGGTGGCCTGTCCAGGATTTTTAAAATATTGACATTCAGCTCTCATCTCATCTCATTATCTGTAGCCGCTTTATCCTGTTCTACAGGGTTGCAGCCAAGCTGGAGCCTATCCCAGCTGACTACGGGTGAGAGGCGGGGTACACCCTGGACAAGTTGCCAGGTCATCACAGGGCTGACACATAGAGACACACATTCACACCTATGGTCAATTTAGATCCACCAATTATCCTAACCTGCATGTCTTTTGGACTGTGGGGGAAACCGGAGCACCCGGAGGAAACCCACACAGGGAGAACATGCAAACTCCACACAGAAAGGCCCCCGTCGGCCACTGGGCTCGAACCCAGGACCTTCTTGCTGTGAGGTGACAGTGCTAACCACTACGCCGCCCCCAGACCACTTCAGTGACAACAAAAACAAAACAATTAGCTTTGCTGTTCCAATACTTTTGGAAGGGGCTACGCTTGAAAAGTCATGCATGACCGGATAAACTGAAACCACATTCCTTTTTTTAAATTAATTAAGTAATTTATTTATTTATTTACATCAAACAGGAACAAAACCACACACGGTACACAATTGGTCTGACGAACCATTTGAGCCAATCCTGTAGATTTGTTGCTTTACCAACTTTGTCATTCCCTCTGTCCCTCTTCAGCTCATCCACAACATGACCTCAGACTATTTTGCTGATAGCATTCGCAGTAAGATCTCAGATGACACCACACATCCAGAGCGTTACTATGAGCCAGAATACTTCAAACCTGAGAATCATGGGACGGCTCATCTGTCCATCATTGCTGAGGATGGGAGCGGCGTGGCTGTGACCAGCACCATCAACCAGTAGTAAGACCAAAACACTGAACATGCTGTACTGCTCGACCCAAAACAGAGCGTATAAACCGTCCTGATGGTGTTTTATGTGCAGTTTTGGTTCTAAAGTGATGTCACGTTCCACTGGAATCATCTTTAATGATATTATGGATGACTTCAGTTCTCCGTACATCACAAACGCTTTCGGTGTTCCTCCTTCTCCTAATAACTTCATCCAACCAGGTAACAGAGTTTATCTAATTAATCATGTTCATTCCAGAACCACAGAACAAATAAACTGCAATATGCAAATAAACTGTAATATATTGTCCAATAAATTACAATATGTGTATCACATGTAACATTGTTCTTTTCACAGTTTAATCTATAGTTAGTGCCAGTGATGTAATCTAAAGCTACAGGGTTACCTCATTGGGTGCTCATTTAGCTACACATTCTTACATGTAGTTCTTTTTCTGATATTGTGATAATATTGTAATATTTATTGATAAAAGACTTGTCAGTGATTGTGCCGTGAAACAGTAACACGAGAACACGTCCACTGTTTGCAGGTAAAAGGCCGCTCACGTCAATGTGCCCCACCATCATCTGTGACAAACACAACAAAATTAAAATGGTTGTTGGAGCTTCAGGTGGGACGAAGATCACGACAGCAGTAGCTCTGGTAACGCACACAGCTTTAACCACCACACATTTTCTTAGTGTAGTTCATTAACACACTAATTACAGAAACATTGCCTTTATGTTTTAGCATCATTTTTGTAACATAATGCATTTTATATCTAACAACCCATCCATATGTACATTTATCTATCCATCAATCACTCTATTCATCCAGCCTTTCATCTGTATATCCATCTATTCATCTGTTGGTCCATTAAAAAAAAATCTGTTTATCCAACAATTCCTCTATTCATCAGTCCATTTATAGTGTAGTGGCAATATTGGTGTTGAACCTGCTGGGCCATGACATCACCTGACATCTACAGAATAATCTCTCTGCCATCCCTGCTGCTGCTGTCTTAGATTGGTTGGTTCCTCAGTTCTTAACCACCTTCTTTGGTCACAGCCAGAAGCTGCCCCATTGACCAGCTCTTTCATGGCACTCTTACACTCAAAGATCTGGCATCCCACCTCCACAACGCAAACAGAGCTCCTCCTCCTCTCAGACTTGAGCTGCTTATGTTAATGGGTAGCCTCTACCCCCTCCTCTCCATGGGCCAGTGAGCTCAACGTGCAGTAAGGTTTTGGCACCACTTCTGGGCAGAGTGACATGATGTCCCTCAGGAACTGAAACTACCTGCTGATGTTAACCATCATGGTCTATTCCTTTCCAGGTGAGAGGAGTCTTGGTGGAGATCTCTTGATGGGGGGGGTCTTAACACTTGGTCCTGGTCTGATCAGGTGCTTTGCTGCGGGAGGATGGCTGCTGTATGTGCCCTGCCTACAGGTCTCAAGCACCTCGGCCAACTTTTTCAGGACTTGGTCATGCCACTATCTGTAGTGCTCTTGGGAAAGTGCTATGTCACAAAATGACAGCATGTGCTGGAAGCATGGAGTGGTGGCATTGCAGAAAGGACAACTTTCTTCATTATTGAACCACTGGTGGAGGGTTTGGAGTACAACAAGGTGTCATATTCTTCCCTAATTAGGAACGTGAGCCTGGTCTGCAGTATCTTCCACAGATCAAACCATGAGATCAGACCATGAGAGTGGGTGTCCATGGCTTAATGGTTAGAGAAGCTGCTTTGGGACCAAAAGGCTGCTGGTTTGATTCTTTCGACCAGCAGGAACGGCTGAAGTGTCCTTGAGCACCTAACTCCCAACTGCTCCCCAGGCTGTTCTGAGTACGTTGTGCATTGCTCTGGATAAGAGTGTCTGTCTGCTAAATGTAATGTAATGGTCTGTTATCCAGTCCCCTGGTAGCTCTGTGACCCCACTTTGATCTTGTAGTGTAGTCCTGTTCGCCTCTCTGTTTGCTTGTATGAGATTCCATTTGTGGCTGAGGCTGCCTTGCCTTTTGCATGATCTTCAAGTGGCAGAGCCTGAGCTTAAATGGGTATGGTGAAGGAACAGGAGGTGGTACATACCTTGTTGATCCTAGTGGGGTTGACTCATTCATTCGTCACTATAGTGGCCTCTGACATACTGCTCAAGCTCTTCCTTGGTGGTTTTCAGCTTTCCACTCTGATCTTCCAACAAATTTCAGGTATGTTTGAAGGAGCCTATGAAGAAGCTGGCTCCTTCTTCCCCCTTTATTTTCCTCTTGGGGCTATGCTGCACTTGTGGCTAATCTCACTGAACCAGTCCCTGCACTCTTCATACAGGATGTCCCCAAGTGCATGGAGTTTGGTTTCCACCCTGCTACATAGCAAGTGCTTCAGAATGTTGCTGAGGTCCCTGTCCAACTTCTGCCACACTGACACTCCACTTCCATTTGGAAACTTGATCTCATTTCTCCTGCCCAGTTTTTCCTTTGCTATTTGTTGGCCTGACTCGATTGGGAGACTGCTAGGTGTGTCTACTCCATGTTCATATGCCAGAGGGTTATTCTGCAATGCCTGGCTTTCTCTGGCCACTGACTTCCTGCCCACTTGTGAGATGTGCGACTGTTGTACATGTTTGCTGTTGGCCTTTCTACTCCACACTTTGCTCTTTCTTGGTGGATTCATATGTGGTCACCTTTCCCCCTCCATAGCTCTAAAGGATTCTTGTCTCACTGTCAGTATTCATTCCTCTCATTTCCATGTTCTGTCTAGTTAGGCTCATCTTTTACCTGGCATCTCTGAGGCCTTCAGGTTCTCTTATTTCTCTTGGTCGTTTGTTGGTGAGTGACCTGTTGGGTAACTAGCTGCCCACTCCTAGTGTATAAATGCAACAATCTGTCTGTCCATCCATCCACATGTTAATTGATGGAATATAATCATCCACCCACTGATTGAGCCTTACATATCTTATCCCTGCATTCGCTTTCTAGAAAAACTGAGAATTCAGTCTGATAGACACTAAGTATAATATTGAGATTTAGATACTGCCTAAAACAGAGCTCCTGATGAGTATAAAGTTTATTTGATGAAATAACTTTAATAACGATTTTTTAAAAGCAAATTAAAAACAAGCACTAAATTAAAAACCCATCTATCTTGTGTAAATAAGGAGACAAATTTTATTGTCCAGTAGTCAGATGTTTTATTAAATGCATTGCCTTGTACGTACAATTTCACATCGTACAGTCAAAAGCCATCAAAAATCAGATCGACGCATTACCATGTTCTCTTAAGTATGGAACTTTTCTCCGCTATAACAAAATGTTAAAAAAAAAGAAAAACCAAGCAGTGCTGCTAATTTGCACAGTATTAGGTGTTCTTGTAAAGGTTTATGGACACAGGCCACATGGAGATTGCCAGTGAATCCTTTCCTCTCGGTCACAGGTGATCCTGAACAATCTGTTTTTTAATTACGATTTGAAGAGAGCTGTAATGGAACCCAGAGTCCACAACCAGCTCAACCCCAACTACACCGAGGTGGAAGAGGACTTCCAGAAGGTATGACCGGAATGCATGTTTAAATGAATCAAATTGAGTTTGGATTCAACTGTACATTATCTTCATTTAAATGTATTCCCTGATGCCATCCATGACAACAGTTCAAATAATAGTATTTGGTTAAAAATCAACTGCTCACCTTTCATTTCTTCTATAGGAATATCATTATCAGCATGAGTACAGCAAACTCCTGACTCTTTTCTTCTCTTGTGCACACATTATTATTATTATTATTATTATTATTATTAATAATTCAGTCTGTATTTAATTTACAGAGTGTGAAAGATGGACTAGCACAGAAGAACCATGTGACCCAGTTGCAGGATTCCTATGCAGTGGTTCAGGCTGTGGTGAGGCAGGATGATCGGGTCTGTGCTGCATCGGACCAGAGAAAAGGAGGACATCCTGCTGGCTACTGAAATAAACTTTAACAATCACCTTCTTGTTGTTCTTCTTTTGGCTGTTCCCATTAGGGGTTGCCACATTGGATAATGTCCCTCAAATTCCTCCTGTCCTCCGTATCTTCTGTCACACCAACCGTCCTCATGTCTTCCTTTACCACATCCATAAATCTCATCTTTGCTCTTCCTCTTTTCCTTCTACATGCAGCTCCATCTCCAGCATTCTTTTCCCAATATACCCGGAATCTCTTCTCTGTACGTGTCCAAACAATCTCAGTCTCACCTCTCTGACTTTGCCTCCAAGCCATCCTATATATGCTGTCCCTCTAATACACTTGTTTCTAATCCTCTCCAACTTTGTCACTCCCAATGAAAATCTCCACATCTTCAACTCCTACTACCTCCAGTTCAGCCTCCTGTCATTTTCAGTGCCACTTTCTCCAAACCATACAACACTGCTGCTCTTACTACTGTCTTGTACATTTTCCCTTTCACTCTTGCTGGCAACCTTCTGTCACAAATCACTCCTAACACTCTGCTCCATCCACTCCAACCTGCTTGCACTCTCTTCTTCACTTCTCTTCTGCACTCACCATTATTTTGTCCAGTTGGCCCAAGATATTTGAACTCCTCTGCTCTGACCACCTCTATTCCTTGTAGCTGTACCATTCCACTATCCTCACTCTCATTCACACACGTACTCCATCTTGCTCTGACTGACTTTCATTCCCTTTCTTTCTAGTGCATACCTCCAGGTCTCTACATTTTCTTCCACGTGCCCCCTGTTCTCACTACAGATCACAATATCCTCTGCAAACATTGTCCATGGGGCCTCGTGCCTGATGTCGTCTGTCAACCTGTCCGTTACCATTGCAAACAAGAAAGGGTTTAGGGCCAAGCCCTGGTGCAATCCAACATCCACCTTAAATGCCTTCATCATTCCCACTGCACATCTCACTGCTGTCACACTGTCATACATATCCTGCACCAATCTCACATACTTCTCTGCCAATCCTAATTTCCTTATGCAGTACCACAATTCCTCTCTTGGCACCCGGTCATATGCCTTCTCTAAATCCACAAACACAAAATGCAGCTGCTTCTGGCCTTCTCTATACTTCTTCAACATTCTCAAAGCAAATATTGCATACAGTGTCTTGCAAAAGTATTCATCTCCCTTGGTGTTTGTCCTGTTTTGTTGCATTACAATCGAGAATTAAAATGGATTTTTGGGGGGTTGGCACCATTTGATTTATACAACGTGCACTACTTCTCATCTCATCTCATTATCTCTAGCCGCTTTATCCTGTTCTACAGGGTCGCAGGCGAGCTGGAGCCGATCCCAGCTGACTACGGGTGAAAGGCGGGGTTCACCCTGGACAAGTCGCCAGGTCATCACAGGGCTGACACATAGACACAGACAACCATTCACACTCACATTCACACCTACGCTCAATTTAGAGTCACCAGTTAACCTAACCTGCATGTCTTTGGACTGTGGGGGAAACCGGAGCACCCGGAGGAAACCCACGCGGACACGGGGAGAACATGCAAACTCCACACAGAAAGGCCCTCGCTGGCCTCGGGGCTCGAACCCGGACCTTCTTGCTGTGAGGCGACAGCGCTAACCACTACACCACCGTGCCGCCGTGCACTACTTTAAAGGTGAAAATTTGTTTTATTGTGTCACAAACAATAAGTTGGGGGGGGAACAAAAATGTAGTGTGCGCATAGGTATCTCCCCCCCACCCAAAAAAAGTCAATACTTTGTAGAGTCACCTTTTAGTGCAATTCCAGCTGCAAGTCTCTTCGGGTGTGTCTCTATTAGCTTAGCACATCTAGCCACTGGGATTTTTGCCCATTCCTCAAGGCAAAACTGCTCCAACTCCTTCAAGTTAGATGGGTTGCGTTGGTGTACAGTAATCTTCAAGTTATGCCACAGATTTTCAATTGGATTGAGGTCTGGGCTTTGATTAGGCCATTCCAAGACATTTAAATGTTTCTTTTTAAACCACTTCAGTGTAGCTTTAGCAGGATGTTTAGGGTCATTGTCCTGCTGAAAGGTGAACCTTCGTCCCAGTCTCAAACCTCTGGCCGACTCAAACAGGTTTTCCTCCAGAATTGCCCTGTATTTAGTGCCATCCATCTTTCCTTCAGTCCTGACCAGCTTTCCTGTCCCTGCAGATTAAAAAAAACATCCCCACAGTATGATGCTGCCATCATCATGCTTCACTGTAGGAATGGTGTTCTCAGGGTGTTGGGTTTGTGACACACATGGCGTTTCCCATGATGGCCAAAAAGATCAATTTTAGTCTCGTTTGACTAGAGAATTTTCTTCCATGTGTTTGGGGAGTCTGCCACATGCTGTTGGGCAAACTCCAGATGTTTTTTTTTCTTAAGCAATGGCTTTTTTCTGGCCATGCTTCCATAAAGCCCCGCCCACTCTGTGGAGTGTACAGTAGGGTTATGACTGTGAAAGTGTTTTCAAAATTTCTACTTTCCTGATGTTGCATTTGGTGAACTTTTACTCATATATTACTTTTTTGAAGTTATTAACCCCGCCGACAGTAGTCGGAGGGGTTATTATTTTCACCTGCGTCAGTCTGTGTGTGTGTGTATCTGTCTGTCTGTCTGTCTGTCTGTCTGTGTGTCTGCAAGATATCTCAAGAACCAATGGATCGATTTGGACCAAATTTTGTACGTGTTGCCAATCACCCAGGAAGGAAACCATTAAATTTTGGAGGTCAAAGGTCAAAGGTCAAGGTCATGGCAGAACTTCGAAATTTTCGCCCAATGTATTTTAATAGGGAAAAGGCGGGGTTTGCACTCGTTAGAGTGTCCCTGTCTAGTTTTTATTGGGTCATGCAAAAACCTCCCGCACCCAACATCACCTCACTTTTGATAAATACATGTATATAATTGCAATTATAATTATTATTACAACAATTGTTAAGCAATTTATTGTTATATAAAATTACTTTACACATCTTTCAATGAATTTATTTTATAATCATGATTTATTTATTTAATATACATGTATTTATCAAAAGTGAGGTGATGTTGGGTGCGGGAGGTTTTTGCATGACCCAATAAAAATAACTTCAAATAAGTAATATATGAGTAAAAGTTCACCAAATGCAACATCAGGAAAGTAGAAATTTTGAAAACACTTTCACAGTCATAACTCTAGTGTACGGCTTAAAGTGGTCCTATGCACAGATACTCCCATCTCCGCTGTGGACCTTTGCAGCTCCTTCAGTGTTATCTTTGGTGTTTTTGTTGCGTCTCTGATTAATGCCCTCCTTGCCCTGTCTGAGAGTTTTGGTTGGTGGGGCCTTCTCTTGTCAGGTTTGTAGTGGTGCCATATTCTTTCCACTTTGCTATAATGGATTTAATGGAGCTCTGTGGGATATTCAAAGTTTGGGATATTTTTTATAACCCAACCCTGATCTATACTTCTCCACAACTTTGACCTGTTTGGAGGCTCCTTGGTTCTCATGTTGCTTGCTTAGTAGTGTTGCAGAGTCAGGGTCCTTCCAGAACAGGTTGATTTATACAGACATTATGTGACAGCTCATGTGACACTTTGATTGCACACAGGTGGATCTTAATCAACTAATTATGTGACTTACAAAGTGAATTGGTTGGACCAGCTCTTATTTAGGGGTTTCATATGAAAGGGGGTGAATACCTATGCACACTCCAGATCTGTTTTTTCATCTTAATTATTGTTTTTGTCACAATAAAATAACAATTTTCACCTTTAAAGTGGTAGGCATGTTGTGGAAATCAAATGATGCCATCCCCCCAACAATCCATTTTAATTCCAGCTTGTAATGCAACAAAACAGGACAAACACCAAGGGGGATGAATACTTTTGCAAGACACTGTATGTAGTACTGTTTCCTGGCATTAAACCATATTGCTGCTCACATATCTCCACCTCTCCTCTTAGCCTAGCTTCCACCACTCTTTACCTTAACTTCATGCTGTGGCTGGTCAACTTTATACCTCTATAGTTACTGCAGCACTGGACATCACCTTGGTTCTTGAATATTGATACCAGTATACTACGTCTACATTCTTCAGGTATCCTCTCGCTTTCCAAGGTCTTTTTAAACAATCTAGTCAAAAAGTCAATTGCCATCTCTCCTGAGCATCTCCATGCCTCCACTGGTATATTATCTGGGCCGACTGCCTTTCCACTTTTCATTCTCCTCATAGCTCTTCTTGCTTCCTCCTTGCTAGTCTGCTGTAATTCCTGATTCACTATCTCCACATTGGCCAACCTTCTCTCTCTCTCATTTTCTTCATTCATCAGCTTCTCAAAGGGCTCCATCCACCTTCAACACACCCTCTTCACTTGTCAGCACATTTCATCTGCATCCTTTATCAGCCTAACCTGCTGGACATCTTTCCCAGCTCGATCTCATTGTCTTGCAAATCGGTACAGGTACTTTTCTCCATCCTTAGTTTCTAACCATTCATATAGTTCATCATACACCTTTGACTTCACCATTTGCCACTGCTCTCTTTGCTTTCCTTCATGTCTGCTCTCCATCTCCTTTTTATCCCAGTTTTGCTTTGCCATCTTCTTCCTCCTTATACTCTACTGGACTTCCTCATTCCACCATCAAGTCTCCTGTTCTTCCTTTCTTTGGCCTGATGTCACTCCCTGTATATTCCTAGCTGTCACCCTCACCACTTCTGCCATAGTTGTCCAATCATCTAATGCCTTTACACCCAATGTCTGTCTCAGATTATCCCTAAATTCTGACGTACAATCTTCCTCCTTCAACTTACACCATCTGATTTTTTTTTTTTTTTTGGGGGGGAGCTTTCTCTTTCAAGCCCTGTGATGACCTGGCGACTTGTCCAGGGTGTGCCCCGCCTTTCGCCTGTAGTCAGCTGGGATAGGCTCCAGCTTGCCTGCGACCCTGTAGAAGGATAAAGCGGCTAGAGATAATGAGATGAGATGAGCTTTCTCTTTCATCATCTTTTTTTAACCTCTAAGATCATCCTCCCCACCACCATCCAATGCTTCTTAGCTACATTCACCCCTGATATCACTTTGCAGTCTGCGATCATCTTCAGGTTGCATCTCTGACATAAAATATAGTCCACCTGAGAACACCCTCCTCCACTCATTACTTTATGGTCTTCTTTCTTCTTAAAGTATGCATACAACACAGCCATTTCCATTCTCTTTACGAAATCCACCACCATCTGCCTTTCCACATTTCTCTACTTCACTCCATACCTACCCATCGCCTCCTCATCACCTCTGTTCCCTTCTCCAACATGCCCATTTAGGTCTGCTCCAATTGCCACTCTTTCCATCCATCCATTATCTGTAGCCACTTATCCTGTACAGGGTCGCAGGCAACCTGGATCCTATCCCAGCTGACTATGGGTGAAAGGCGGGGTTCACCCTGGCTAAGTCGCCAGATCATCACAGGACTGACACACAGAGACACACAACCATTCACACTCACATTCACACCTACGCTCAATTTAGAGTCACCAGTTAACCTAACCTGCATGTCTTTGGACTGTGGGGGAAACCGGAGCACCCGGAGGAAACCCACGCGGACACGGGGAGAACATGCAAACTCCGCACAGAAAGGCCCTCGCCGGCCCCGGGGCTCGAACTTGGACCTTCTTGCTGTGAGGCGACAGCACTAACCACTACACCACCGCCACTCTTTCCTTTTTTGGTATACTTTCAACCACTTCATCCAACTGAAACAAGCTTTAACAATAATCAACTTTTATCTGTATAGCTTTGATGAAATTCACACAAATTGAAATTAATCATACAAATCATTACAAAGTTTTCAATACCCACAGACAATCTTCCTCCATATACTGTTTGTCTTTCATACATTTTAACTATTTGATGGAAGACATATTAAAATTTTAACTTGCTTTATACAAGCAGCACTTTGGGATACAAAGACGGATGGTGTTGCTTCTTTTATTCCTTGTTCTGTGGCCAGGTCATCTGTATCACTATCACTGCTCCTTACGTTCCTTCTGAATGCTGTATTTTTCATTTTAGTTCATTTCATGTATTGTTTGTTGCAAATAAGTGAATATAAGAGAAATAATACACATGGAGACCAAAGACATTTTTTTGTTTGTTTAAAAGAACATAAACGTCAGCGGCTAATTAACTGACTGAACTGTCTGTTTTTCCTTTTAATTAAATGTAAATAATGTGGAATGTGATTATGGAATGAAACATGTCTTGGCTGGTTGAGAATATTTGGGCTAGATAGGAATATTCTTTGTTTTTTTTCCCTCAAAACATAATTTTAAGTTTTAAGAATCAAATAAAATCTTAAATGCTAAAAGTATTAAAAATGTGAAACCATGACATGGACACAGGCTTTTCAGAGTTCATGGATAATGTCTGTGTTTGCAAATTTTTATTTAAAAATGAAATAAAATGCAAGCTCAACAGAGGTAGGTTAAACACAAACATTATTATATTCTGAAGTCAAGTCTGGCTTTTTCCCCACGTTACAGTTGAATTCTACTTAATGTTCTTCTGAGAACGTCAGTCATTGTAAAGCTCTGTACTGAACCCGAGAACACAGGCTCTGTTCGAACCAGACCTCCTGATGTTGGAGATGGCAGAGTGTGTATTACCCATAATGCAGTGCATATCAGTGTACAGCAGATTGAGCACAAATCCATGTTTACGCAATAGAATTAATTCTAGTAAGAATGCTTCTGTCCAGTGTGAGCATTTAGGACACAGCCCTTTGGTCCTTTATTTCTCTATAATGATCACCTTTAGAGAGACGCAATTCTTAATGACGGCCAATCCAACAGTTTTGTAAACACAGCCTACACAGTAACATACATACTTTGGATTTTAAATAAAACAGGAAACAATGCTGTGTGTTATTAAGGGAAGTTCTGAAAGGGTTAATCAGGTCATGATTGGGTTGAGAAGGTCAGGGTAAAGACGCCAGGGTGAGAGAATGTGAGGGTAAAGACGCCAGGGTGAGAGAATGTGAGGGTAAAGACGCCAGGGTGAGAGTATGTCAGGTTAAGAAATTTCAAACAAAGTATTCATCATAACTTGCATAAAAAAATAAATGTATAAATCAGAAGATATTAAAGTCTATTTAATTCTAGATGTCAAAGAGCTATGTATAGATAAATCAGATATAAAATATCAGTGATTATTCTTATATTCAATGTTATTTTAACATCTGCTTGTAATTGTGAGGTTAAGTGTGGGACTGATTGGGTCTATAATTGTGTGTGTGTGTGTGTGTGTGTGTGTGCGCATTCTTCAGTGTGTGGGGTTAAGAGTGTGGTGTTTAATGAACATGTGAACAGTGTTCAGTGTATGTGGTTTTTAATGTGTGTGTGCTGTTTAGCATTGGGTGTTTAAGGTGTGTGTGGTGCTCAGTATCCTGCAGGTTCACCCATTTTGCGGTCATCGGAAACTGCATTAACACACTCGCCCTCGTGCTTGGATACAGCATTAACTGCGTTGAAGAAATAATCTCTTAGTGTGTCGGTGTGACCAAGTGCCCGAAGAGCTTCAATCACATGCTGAAAACACACACACACACACACACACACACACAGTCCAACACTGAAATCAGTGGCTAAACACTCAAAACAGTATGTGACATTTAAGTGTCAGTGGATAATAAATACAACCCCAAATCAGAAAAAGTTGGCACGGTGTGGAAAATGCAAATAAAAAAGAAAGCAGTGATTTCTAAATGTACTTTGACTTGTATTTCATTGCAGACAGAATGAACCCAAGATATTTCATGGTTTCTGTGGCAACGGGGGCGTGGCCAAGTGGCAGTTTGTGAATGGAGGGCGGGGTCGGGGAAGGTAAGTGGCTAAGTCATTACACCTGGTGTCAATTAATGTGTGTGTGTGTGTGTGTGTTTGTTGCAGGGATGGAGTATAAAAGGAGGGGGAGAGCAGAGTGGCTCCCCGATCACAATGCATGTGTGTCTCTGAATGAAGGAAGGAAGGAAGCAAGCAAGCAAGCTAGCTAGCTAGCTAGCTAGCTAGCTAGCTAGCTGAAAAGCTAAAATAAGGAAAATAAAAAGTCTGTATGTGAACATCAACTCTCGCCTGCCATGTTTCTATGCTCCACCCACATCAGGAACTGTTACAGTGGTGCCAAAACGCAGGATGCACAGAAGGGAACCACCTCATGGAGTCCTCCTCATTTGAAGTCCTCCTCATCCTTGCCCTTGCTACCACCCAGCAGAACCAGCATCAAGCGCTGATCGCCCTCCGAAAGGAACAAGAGCAACGCTTTTTGAAACCTTGATGGTGGCCCAGCAGGAAGATCGCCAGGTGTTCCGGCATCTGCTCGCATCAGCAGGGGCATTGACCATCACCGCAGCCAGCACCCTCATGAAGATGGGCCCGCAGGACGATCCGGAAGCGTTCCTCACCCTCTTCGAACAAGCAGCCGAGACGTGGGGGTGGCCGCTGTAGCAGCACGCGGTGCGCCTCCTCCCGCTCCTGACTGGCAAGGCGCAGCTCACAGTGCAGTAGCTCCCTGCTGACAGCCGACTGGTGTATGCTGACCTGAAGAAAGCCATCCTGCAGCGGGTTGGCCGCTCCCCGGAAAAACATTGCCAGCACTTCCAAACACTGGCATTGGAGGAGGTCAGCCGGCCGTTTGCATTCGGCCAGCAACTCCGGGAAGCCTGCCGGTGGTGGCTGAGGGTGGAAGATTGCGATGCTGATGAGATCATCGATCTGGTGGCACTGGAACAGTTCATCTCTCGACTTTTGGAAGGAACAGTAGAATGGGTCCAATATCCTCACCCGGCGTCACTAGAATGAGCCATCAAGCTGGCGGAGGACCATCTGGAGGCAGCTCGGATGGCAGGCAGATGAGGCATCTCTCCTTGCTTCTCCTCTTGCGCTCTCTACTCCCCCATGTCTCTCTTTCCCCTCCCCACCCCGTTCCCCTACCACGGAGGCGGCGGCCAACTCCTCCCCAGCCGGCCCATCGCACCCGTGGTGTCCTCCCATCTCCCTCTTCCATGTTGTCTCCTCCTCACAGGAGTGACTCCCATAATGCTGGTGCAGAGGGAAAGCCTGGGCTGGTGAGCTGGCGTGGCGGGGAGTCGGAGCATCTCCAGAGTCGGAGCTCCGTAAGGGAGGTGGGAGCTGTGATCCGGATCCCCGACATGCCAGAGACCACCCCCAATTGGGCGGGAACGTATCACATACCAGTAAGTGTTCAAGGGGATACATATCACACGTTGGTGGATTCCGGTTGTAACCAGACCTCAATTCACCAACGCCTGGTGCAAGGTGAGGCACTGGGGAGAGCGCAAGTGGTGAAGGTGTTATGTGTGGACAGGGATGTTCACAATTACTCTCTAGTATCCATCCATATTCTATTCTGGGGCCAAATGCATAGAATTAAGGCGGTGGTTAACCCTCGTCCCACCCACTCGTTAATTTTGGGAACTGATTGGCCAGGGTTTAAAGAATTGATGGAACACATAATGAGAGGTGGGTCCTGCATAAATACGTCACGGGAAGCTCCCGGTGTGGCATTGACTGGGGAAGCTGTCACAGAGCCGTCTACGTCAGCACCGTGTCAGGGCGATACGAGGAGCGAGGAGCACCCCACCCCTCCTCCCTCTCTCGGGGATTCCCTTGAGGATTTCCCATTAGAGCAGTTGCAAGATGAGACTCTGCAGCATGTGTTTGACCAAGTGAGAGTAATCGATGGTCAAACTCTCCAGCCGAGCGTGACACCAGCCTTCCCTTATTTTGCTATTATTAAGGACAGGTTATACCGAGTGACACCAGACACTCAAACTGGAGAACAGATAACTCAATTGTTGATCCCAAAGAGCCATAGGGAACATGTATTCCATGCGGCTCACTTTAATCCCATGGCTGGACACTTAGGGCAAGATAAAACACTCGCCCGAATAATGGCCAGGTTCTATTGGCCAGGGATTCACGGGGATGTCCGTTGGTGGCGTGCGGCGTGCCATGAATGTCAATAAGTAAATCCCATGGCCACTCCAAAAGCGCCTTTGTGCCCTCTCCCTCTAATCAAGACCCCTTTTGAAAGAATTGGGATGGATCCTGTTGGGCCATTAGATCGGTCAGCATGGGGATACCACTTTATTTTAGTTCTGGTGGGCTATGCAAAGCGATATCCGGAAGCAGTGCCTCTCCGCAATATCTCCGCACGCAGTATTGCAGAAGCGCTCTTCCGTATTATCTCCTGGGTCGGGATTCCAAAAGAAATCCTGACAGACCAAGGCACTTCATTTATGTCACGCATACTGCACGATCTGTATGGGTTACTGGGAATTAAGTCTATCCGCACCAGTGTCTATCACCCACAAATGGATGGCTTAGTGGAGCGTTTTAACCAAACACTCAAGAACATAATTCAGAAATTCAGACGTGAGGACACACATAATTGGGATAAGTGGCTCGAGCCCCTGTTATTTGCAGTATGAGAGGTCCCACAAGCCTCCATGGGGTTTTCTCCCTTCGAATTATTATATGGGCGTAAGCCCTGTGGCATTTTGGATGCGCTACAAGAAAATTGGGAGGAAGGCCCTTCGCCTAGCAAGAATGAAATTCAGTACATTCTTGACCTGTGTGCAAAACTCCACACACTCACGCACTTAACCCAGGAGAATTTGCGGCAGGCACAAGAACATCAAATCCAGCTGTATGACGGTTGGACGCGCCTTAGAGAGTTCATGCCAGGAGACAAAGTGCTTGTATTATTGCCCATGTCGAGCTCTAAATTAATCACCAAGTGGCAAGGGCCCTTCGAGGTCACACAGCGAGTCGGGGATGTCGACTATGAGGTGAGGTGAGCGGATGGGGCGGGGCATTGCAAATCTACCACCTCAACCTTTTAAAATGCTGGAATGAGGGGGTCCCTGTGGAGTTGGTAGTTTCAGAGAAGGCGGAGCTGGGGCCGGAGGTAAGAAAGGTAACATCTCAAAACACTCCGGTCGCCTGTGGAGACCACCTCTCACCGACCCAACTTACAGAGGTAGCCAAGTTGCAGGAGGAATTTTCCGACATGTTCTCGCCCCTACCCGGCCGCACCCACCTCATAGAACACCACATTGAGACGCCCCCAGGGGTGGTGGTGTGTAGCCACCCTTACCGCCTACCCCAACACACACACACACACACACACACACACACACACACACACAAAAAAAAAAGAAGTGGTCTAGGATGAACTCAAGGCCATGCTCGAGATGGGCATAATCGAGGAGTCCCACAGTGACTGGAGCAGCCCAGTGGTCCTGTTTCCCAAGACCGACGGGTCAGTTCAGTTCTGCGTGGACTATAGAAAGGTCAACGTGGTGTCTAAATTTGACGCATACCCAATGCCTCGCATTGATGAGTTGCTCGATCGGTTAGGCGCGGCTCGCTTTTATTCGACACTGGATCTAAAAAAGGGATGTTGGCAGATCCCCTTGACTCCTCTCTCCCAAAAGAAAATGGCCTTTTCCACACCGTTTGGATTACACCAATTTGTCACACTCCCTTTTGGGTTATTTGGGGCACCCGCTATGTTCCAACAGCTCATGGACAGGGTCCTCTGCCTTCACGCTGCCTACGCGGCTGCATATCTCGATGATATAATAATCTACATTCATGATTGGCCACAGCACTTAGAACATCTGAGGGCCGTTCTAAAGTCGCTGAGGCGTGCGGGCCTCACAGCTAACCTGAAAAAGTGTGCAACTGGGCGGGTGGAAGTACGGTATCTGGGGTTGCACTTGGGTCATGGGCAGGTGTGTCCCCAAATTAACAAGGCTGCAGCGATTGCAGCCTGCCCGAGGCCCAAGACCAGAAAGGGGGTGAGACAGTTCCTGGGGCTAGCTGGCTATTATCATAGGTTTATACCTAATTATTTGGATGTCACCAGCCCTTTAACCGATCTCACTAAAAAGGGGGCTCCAGATCCGGTCCAGTAGACAGAGCAGTGCCAACAGGCGTTCTCTAAGGTAAAAGCTGCACTGTGCGGGGGGCCACTTTTGCACTCCCCTGACTTCTCTCTCTCCCCTTTATTTTACAGACTGATGCATCGGACAGATGGCTGGGGGCCATTTTGTCCCAGAAGGTGGAGGGCGAGGAGCGCCCCATGCTGTACATCAGCCGTAAACTCTCGATGCGTGAAAGCAAGTACAGCACAATTGAAAAAGAATGCCTTGCCATCAAGTGGGCGGTCCTCGCCCTCCTGCTGGGGCACCCTTTCACCCTCTGTTTGGACCACACGCCCCTCCAGTGGCTCCACCGCATGAAGGATGCCAATGTGCGGATCACCCGTTGGTATCTCGCCCTCCAGCCATTTAAGTTCGAGGTGGTCCATAGGCCGGGAGCACAGATGGTGGTTGCGGACTTCCTGTCCCATCGGGGGGAGTCTGCTTCAGGCCGGACAGCTCCCCGGCCTGAGTCGGGCAGTGGGGGTATGTGGCCAAGCAGCAGTTTGTGAATGGAAGGTGGGGTCGGGGAAGGTAAGTGGCTAAGTCATTATGCCTGGTGTCAGTTAGTGTGTGTGTTTGTTGCAGGGATGGAGTATAAAAGGAGGGGGAGAGCAGAGAAGAGTGGCTCCCTGACCACAACGCTTGCGTGTGTCTGAATGAATGAATGATGGAAGGAAGCTGAAAAGCTAAAATAAGGAAAATAAAAAGCGTGTATGTGAACATCAACTCTCGCCTGCCGTTCTTCTGTGCTCCACCCACATCAGGAACTGTTACAGTTTCATTCATTTTATTTGTTAATGTACATCCATTCCTGTGTTTCAGACCTGCAACATATTCCAAAAAAAGTTGGGCCGGTGGGCGGCACGGTGGTGTAGTGGTTAGCGCTGTTGCCTCACAGCAAGAAGGTCCGGGTTCGAGCCCCGTGGCCGGCGAGGGCCTTTCTGTGCGGAGTTTGCATGTTCTCCCCGTGTCCGCGTGGGTTTCCTCCGGGTGCTCCGGTTTCCCCCACAGTCCAAAGACATGCAGGTTAGGTTAACTGGTGACTCTAAATTGAGTGTAGGTGTGAATGTGAGTGTGAATGGTTGTCTGTGTCTATGTGTCAGCCCTGTGATGACCTGGCGACTTGTCCAGGGTGTACCCCGCCTTTCGCCCGTAGTCAGCTGGGATAGGATCCAGCTCGCCTGCGACCCTGTAGAACAGGATAAAGCAGCTAGGGATAATGAGATGAGATGAGAAGTTGGGCTGGTCAGTTTAGGGCGAATAATGAGGTAAAACAATTAAATAATGATGTGATTTGAAACAGGTGATGTCAACAGCTGACTGTAATCATGATTTGGGACAAAATCAGTATCCAGGAAAGGCCGAGTCTTTGAGGAGTAAAGATGGGCCAAGGATCTCCATATTGTCAAGAAACGCATGAGAAAATTATTCATCCATCCATAATCTGTAACCACTTATTCTGTGCAGGGTCGTGGGCGAGCTGGAGCCTATGCCAGCTGACTATGGGCGAGAGGCGGGGTACACCCTGGACAAGTTGCCAGGTCATCGCAGGAGAAAATTATTGAAATGTTTTAAAACAATGTTCCTCAAACAAAGATCTTAAACATTGTTTAAATGTTGTGAAAAAGAATGGAAACATTATAAAGTGGTAAATGTTTTACTGTCCCAACTTTTTTTTAAAAACTGTTACAAGAATCACACTATGATCAGATAATGTTCTGTTGTATTATTTTGAGTGAAATACAGGTCAAAGGTTCTTTACAAATCACTGTTTTCAATTTTCATTTCATTTTCAACAAACTTCTTCTGATTTGGGGTTGTAAGTGTCAACGGCTAATAACCAATAGTGAATATATGAGCATCAAGAGCTTATGACATCTGAGTGTTAACAGCTGATATCTGAGTGGTAACAGACAATAGCAGAGCTTTAACAGCCAATATGTGAGCATTAATATCTGATCTCTAAGTGTTAACAGCAGACATATCAGTGTGACCAGGAGATATACTCAGACTGAGTATACAGCTGATGTATTTTTCAGGAACCCCACCACTGTGTGGATTATGATTGGTTTTATTACCTCATCAAATTTCTTCTCAAACTGGAGTTCGTTTTTTCCATTCACGTATACAACAGGTGAGGCGATGGACTCGTTCAGAGTTTTCCCCAGCCACAGGTAATTAATCAGCGCCTGCAAGTGAGGACCAGTTCACATTCATTATGTAAAATATACACTTCAAAAAAACAGTCACATGTTTTCATTCCTCTACAGGAACTCAGTGGTGATGTCAGTTCACCAGATTTCTTGTTTCCTAGTTCCCTGATGGTTTTTGTTTTTTGTATCAGTGACACAGTGTTCATTGGTTCTCCATGTTTCTCGTTGTTGTTCTCTAGTTCTACAGCATCCCATGGTTCCTGATTTCTCTACTGGTTATATTTTTTGTTCCCTGGTGTTCAGCAGCTGCATAGCTAATTTATTTTCCTTACACTTATTCCCTTCTGGTGTTTAGTAGTTGATTGTAGTTCATAGTTTCAGAACTAATTTTGTGGAGTAACACACGTCCCTTCGATGGTTTTTAGTACTTGTTCTCTAGTGTTTCACAGGTCTATAGTTCTGTACAGGTGCAGCAATCGAGGTACGAGGTGCTCAGATGTTTAACTGGTGTTTTCATAAGGTGTTGAGAGGAGCTGAATCTGACCATGGCCATGCCCGTGGTGATCATACTGCCTCCTGAAGCTCCGATTACAAGAGTGTGCTTGTTAGACTGGGAGTAGAGGATGACTGGAGCCATGGAGGAGGGAGGCTGCTCTCCTACGCTTGCATGCACGCATGCACACACACACGCGCACGCACACACACACACACACACACACACACACAGGAGTTTAAGGTGAGGTGTTAGAAATTAGGAGTTCATTAATAAGTCAGGGTTATAAGTTAGAAATTATGGTTTAGGGGTTAAAGGTTAGGTGTTCGGGTTGGCATAGAAGTGAGCTCACCTGGGTGAATGCGTTTCGTTCTGCCACAGAAGTCAGCAAGCTCATTGTTCAGGATGATTCCTGTGCTAGAAGATAAAACTCCCGATCCAAATCTACAAAGAGAAAAATCACACACACTGAGGATAAACATTTATTATTCTATCCACATTCACTGGATATGAGCAATCGTGCATGCTGATTGGCTCTTCTACTACTAGGATATCAGCTCATATACCATGAGTAGAGAAAAACAAGATGACGGAGCATGTTACAGAACCAACAGAGGACAAAATAAAAACTCTGATCGAAAACAAAACCCCCAAAATACAAAAAAAAGCAACAAAATATGTAATAAAAGATTTAGGAATATAACGTCACCCCTCACTCCACTACAGGGTATTCGCCTCACTTTTTGCTGTTTGGGGTCCAGCCAAGATTACTTGTTAGATGCCTTGTTCAGTCAGGACACTGCTTCGGGTGACAGGAGGGTAGATTGGCAGGGCTGGATTAACATGGTCAGGGCCCCTAGGCTACAAGTTGCTGTAGCCCCCCCCCCCCCCCCCCCCCGGCCACCACCATCTTATCCCATCTACAAGAACTGTCTATTTTCTACATTTTAAAGTTTTTTTTTTTTTTCATTATTAAACTTTGTACAGCTGGGCCAGCAAAAGCAGAACACCAAAAACTATAAGGTTTAGATTGACAACAACTGCATGTCAATGTCATCGGAGTGAGTGTGTGTGTGTGTGTGTGCACGTTTGTGAAACTAGTGGCAGTGGCACATTCATCCACAAATGGGACGGGGTCTGAAAGGGATGGTCCTTCACCCTCACCAGAGCTAGTAGTACTACTGGCTGCAGCTAACATAACGTTTGCTACGCTAGTGTCATGATGACTTGCACTTGCCAGTTGGGTTTCATTAGGTTTAAAAAACCCTGTTAGTTTTGGTATATTGCTCAATAGAGCTTTGTCACATTGGGCTTTTTGCCGTTGCGCCTTGCACTTTTGAGCACCGCTCTCATATTTTCTGTCACACATGTTCACTGTTCAACTGTGGAGTGACGTCGTGCGTGACGTCTAACATTTATATATGGAAGGCGGATTTGCCTCACCCAATCAGCGTCCGTTTATTTAAATATTCATTTTGAGCCAATGAATATGAAGGGTTTTTTTTTTTCTTTTGACCAATTGGGGGCCCCCCCTGCGAGGCTGGGGGTGTGGGGGCCCCTAGGCTGAAGCCATATGAAGCCTGTGTGGTGATCCGGGCATGTAGATTGGCTGTCTGTACATCAGGACCAAAGGTTCCAAAGGTTGTTGTAGCCAGTGGTGGTAAGGGGGATAAATTCCCACTACCTATAAAATGCTCTCATATGGCATGTGTCTCCAATAGCCTCTGGCAACCAAGTCCAACTCCTGGCCTGCATGTGTGGCTTAGCTTCTAAGCCCGGCGGAACTGCTTTTACTGACAGGAGAAGGGGCAAAGGCGGACCTCTGGCACCTTAAAACCAGATATTTTGGGTAGATGGGGCTCATCAGCCTAGGAAGGCAGTTCATCTAGGGGAAGGAAAACCCTGATTTCAAACCTCCACTGCCTTATGGCATACCCACCCACGGGAAAGGCTTTGGGAGTCAACCCTAAGGAAAAATAAGGAGTGGAGTCCCCGAGGCAGTTGGATCGTCACCTTCAACTACCTTCCGGCAGCTCCTGCAGACAATTCAGCTCCAAACATAATGCTCTGCATTCCTTTGGATCACGTCGAAGTGGCCGAGAGGGAGACCCTGATGTCTGGGTAGCACAAGGTCTCCATACACTTTACCCAGGCTTGTGCCCTGGAGATGACAGTGCAGTCTCACCATCTGGTGAGAGCACAACACAGAAGACAGCAGTCACGAGTGATAAGTCCTTGCTCAATTGGTGTAGAGTTGGATGCTACAGATTGTCTTCAATGGTGGGAGGGGCCATCAAAGTCCCATTGTTCAGCTACCACCTGCCCCATGCCAGGCAGCCCCCAGCCAGTAAGGTGCTGATCCACCATGGTCTGCCTGCTTCAGTGGGTGCCTGAAAATTAGGGTAAATTCCGACAAGCAGATCGTCAACTATGCACCAGGCAAACAACAAAAGGAGAAAACGAAGACTCCAGCTCTTCGGATAGCAAGCTGGGATGATACCGGAAACATCAGAGCCATGTATGAGGGCATCAAGCAGGCAACAGGTAAACCGACAAAGAAATCTCCACCCCTGAAATCTAAGATGGGGATGATCATTACAAACAAGGAAAAGCAGCTGGCAAGATGGGTCTAACACTACCTCGAGCTCTACTCCATGGAAAACTCAGTCTCCTGGGAAGCACTTGATGCCATTGAGGACCTGCCTGTCCTGGAGGAACTGGACTCCGTTCCCACCATGGAAGATCTGATCAAGGCCATCAATGCTCTGTCAAGTGGCAAAGTACCAAGTGATGATGGTATTCCTCCAGAGGTTGACAATTAGCATAAAGAAGACCTACATCATGGGCCAGGACATTCCATCAACACTATCAATCAGCATCAATAACGAGGTTCTGGAGGTCACAGACCAATTCACCTATTTGGGGTCCACAGTTACCAACAACCTGTCCCTTAATATCAAAATTTCAAAGTGCATTGCCAAAGCTGCTGCCATCATGTCCAAGCTGAGCAAGAGAGTGTGGGCTAACAGCCAGCTGTCCGTGAACACCAAACTTATGGTGTACCAGGTGTGTGTCCTCAGCACCCTGCTTTATGGCAGTGAATCTTGGACCACTTATGTTAGACAGGAGCACCGCTTGGAGAGTTTCCACCTGCGTTGCCTTCAAAATATCCTGGGCATTAAATGGTAGGACAAGCTATCCAACACAGCAGTTCTGGAGAAAGCAGGCTCCCTTAGCATACACCTCCTGCTCGGTCAGTGTCGCCTGCGATGGCTGGAACACGTGCACTGCATGGAGGACGGCCGAATTCCTGAGGACCTACTGTATGGGGAGCTGGCCATGGGATGCCATCCAACTGGCTGTCCCATGCTATGGTTCAAGGACGTCTGCAAGTGCAACATGAAGCTGACAGACATCAACCCAGATAGGTGGGAGCAGTTTGCAGCTGACCGCAGCTGCTGGCATCACACTGTGAGACAGGGCATCAGGAGGGGTGAGGAGAAGAGAAATCTACAGCTGCAGATGGAGAGAGAGCTGTGGAAGCAGAGACAGCAGAACTAACCACCAGTCAGCCATCCGACTTCGTCTGCAACACTTGGCAGAGACTGCCATGCGAGGATTGGACTACTGAGCCACATCAGACACTGCTCTCAGCAAGTTTAAATCAACCAAGGTGCAACCACTGTCTCCCAAGACATAAGGACGCCAACAACAACATCAGGACAGACTAAGCAAGCCCATGAACGAGCTAGAGAGTAATCGGAGCAAAAGACCAATGAAAGAATCTCTATGCTAAATGAGAGTCTTTTGTCCCAAGGTCAGTCTAGGTCAAACTGTCTACCTTTGTCATAGGCCTTTAGGAAGAAACAAGATTCAAGATGCTTGGAGTCCAGTTGTGTATAAGGGAGTGGATATCCAGGGCACTACACATACTATTGAGCCTTTAGAGGGAGGTCCTACAAGGACGGTACACAGAACAGAATTGAGGCCAAGAACTGAGATGGTGAGTCCCCCTGATGTTAACATGCCTACAGTCGTGGAGATGCACACCTCTGATAAATTTAATGAACCTGATTTTGTTGTACTTGAAGAGGTTACTGACCCCCATAGCTCCGATGTGCCCAAGCACTGCAATGACATTACAGATAATGTTCTTGTACCGGAGCCAGTACCTAACAATGAGCCTTTACCTGTGACTGATAATGATAGGGGGGGTGAGTCTGTGGAAACAGGGGTAGAGAGATCCAGTGTCCCACATCTGGGAACCAGCTTACTTCCTCCAAGGCAGAGTTCAAGAACTATTGCGGGGGATACATACAAGCCCTTTTAACCTTCCAAAGTCAGTGGGTAATGCAGTAGCAGTGAGCCCAGAGATGGTCTCAAGTTCTATCAAGTCTTGGCACAGTTTTATTTGAGAAAGCACGACAAGGAGTGATGAGTTCTTTGCAGGATAATTAGTCATCGAGGGCACTGACATGTGCAGGGAAGAATGTAAATGTGGTAAAAAAAAAGATTAACAGACATTTATGGTTACAGTATTTTGTCATATGATATTTCAGTCATTTGTTTTTATTTTAATGTTTTTCTTTATTCTAAGACCAAAGGTAAATAAACCAAGTACACAAAAAACTTTTAATGTCATTATTTTCTATGGGTCTGGATTAAAATTTTAAGTAATGTGTTAATCTGAAATAAGCAAGACGAGTGTCTATAGAGTCATTTGTTTACCCAGTAGGGGGCAATAATTACCCAGTTGTCCGACAATGCAAGCACATTGCCATGATTAGTCAGTCATTTTCTGTCAGAGGGTTTGATCTGTCATATTGCCTGATATGGTTTCACTGGAAGGGACATGTTCAAGTGTTGTCCACTATTTGAATATTTTCTGGTGATAGAGCTATGGCCCTGTGATGACCTGGTGACTTGTCCAGGGTGTACCCCGCCTTTCACCCGTAGTCAGCTGGGATAGGCTCCAGCTTGCCTGCGACCCTGTAGAACAGGATAAAGCGGCTACAGATAATGAGATAAGATGAGATATAGCTATGATGTTTAAGGATTGTTCGGTCCATGTTTACTGTGTAGACTGGTAGCATGAAATCAATGAAAGCCATAAGCCGACTGCCGTACTTTTTCGTGTAAAATTTTAAAACGAGATGTTTTGCCATGCATTCTTCCTATGAGCTGTAATTGAGACTTGCAGCCCAAGACTCTCATTATTTTTCTTTATTGCACATTGATTGGGAAATAAAGACAAAGACCCCAAATAGCTTGTGTCCTGTGTAGTATAAATTCTGCAGGCTACATTTATTATTATTATTATTATTATTATTATTATTATTATTATTATTATTCAAGACTCCATTATTGACTTATTTAGTGACTATTATCACACAGTTGGAACATTTCTTAGTTCCAGCATTGGCCAGCAGGGGGACTCGCTGAAATTCCTCACAGTGTGTTTGGGTAAATATTTGTACTCACATGCTGTTGATGGTGCTGGTAACAGAGACGGCGTTCCCATATTCATCCAGCACAGAGATGTGTGTGGTTCCCTGTGTGTCAGTCTGTGGTGTGACGCTGTAGTACTCAGTATCATGGGTAATATTATTGCTGATCATCGCCCTGACACGGTCAGCAAACTCCATCTTAATCAAAGCAAGTGCTTCCTGTTCACCAACATTAATGCAATAAGACAAAAGTTTCAAAACTATACACTTTAAACACCACTGAACTAAACAAACAATTATTTCACTGTTTAAATAAAAGTGATAAATCTCAAAAAATGAAATAAGTGCACAAGAAGAATGTAAAACTTAACTAGTTAGTCAGAGACCGAGAGCTCAAAATCATTAAAAATGATTAGGACACGTTTGTGAGTAAATCATCAGAGTGCACACCTTATCTGAAGAGAACTTTGGGTCTTTGATAAACTGCTTCACTCCATTAGCGAATTTACATGCCTCGACGTAGCGATGGTATGCTAGCACCCTCGTGTCATCATGTATAGAACTAGGGTTCATTTTATAACCTGAAAACACACAGGAACTCAGAGTAATGGACGAGTTCACTAATGAGGAGCATTACTGTGGCAACGGGGGCATGGCCAAGCTGCAGTTTGTGAATGGAGGGCGGGGTCAGGGAAGGTAAGTGGCTAAGGCCACATCCACACGACAACGGCAACGTGATGTTATTTAAAAAAAATATCGCCTCCAAATGGGCAACGATCAGTAGAAATCAGGTCCATATGGCAACGCAACGCTTGCTGAAAACGATGCAATACACATGCCACACCTCTAGGGGCGCTGTAAGACGGTCCCTTCGGACACACCAGAACAACCCATACGAAAAAGAACAGTAAAGAACTTAAGAGTTTACCACTGTCTTAGTAGTAAATCCTTATAAATAAATATATATGCCATGTATGATTTACTCCTGAAAGTGGCCCATTTTGCATTTTCCTCATACAAATTTTTTATGAAAATCTAGTATGTATGAAGTGAACATTGTGCATGGTTTTTACAGATAATGTGTATGATGAATTACACCGTCTTTGTATGCTTCATGTAATGTTTGTAGTTTTAAATTATATTTTACAGTTTAAAATGTACATGCCTTTTATATGTAAATCCAACACAAACATATGTGGATTTACATATAAAAGGCATATACATTTTAAACTGTAAAATATAATTTAAAACTACAAACATTACATGAAGCATACAAAGACGGTGTAATTCATCATACACATTATCTGTAAAAACCATGCACAATGTTCACTTCATACATACTAGATTTTCATAAAAAATTTGTATGAGGAAAATGCAAAATGGGCCACTTTCAGGAGTAAATCATACATGGCATATATATTTATTTATAAATCCTTATAAGGATTTATCCTTGTATTTATAAGGATTTACTACTAAGACAGTGGTAAACTCTTATAAGTTCTTTACTGTTCTTTTTCGTATGGGAATAGAAGTAAGGACGCATGCGCATAAACTATTATGCGCGAGACTTCATATTAGCCACAAAGTCAGGAAAATCTGTTCGTAAAATTACATTATAATGACCAAATACAATGAAAAGTATTTTTCCAGTCTCACCTGTGAAAGGTAATCCCATGTGATCTCGTTTGGACGGTAAACCTGTTGGTACAGTTAAACGCAGCTAATCTTTATTCTCCGCTTTGACCTTTCCAATATGGCGGCGAGGATGACGTACGCGGAAGGCGGCGTCTTTAATTGTCCGGAATAAATTGAATGATACACGTTGATGGATTAATTTGCTTTTCTACGCCCTTTTTTGAGGAATGTACTGTAGGACTTAAACCATCATCTGAAGAGGTGAGATCGCTCCTTTTTTCCCCTTATTTTTGCTGGCGGGATTGACTCTGCCCTAAGGGCTATTCTCTCTCTCTCTCACTTTGCACCAGGCATTACACAATAAATATTCACAGTGAAAATATTTTGTAAGCGCGTTTCATGAACCAAGTTATAGGATTTCTTGACAACTCGCATCGCATCGCAATGAGATCATTGGCACTACTGGTGTTAAGAATCAGACCATTTTATAAATGAATATTTTGCTGTAGAGCTGCAGTGTTTGTACAATTGCATGTTTTTGCTTCACTATTACTGTCACTATTCTGCTTCTTGCATTACTACTGTGAACTAACACTGAACATAATAATAATAATAATAATAATATCCAAGCTCGTGTTTCACTCTCACTAGTGCTCTGTAAGGCTTTATCCTGGTGATATTCGTTACACTTCTACCCGGCGTGAAGCATTCAGTCATGTGGTTGTGACGTCATCGTAAACAAATCCGTTTTACTCATCCAGACGACTTCACAACGGCAACGTTGCCAGATCTTTCCACTCTGGAACCCGTTCTCAAAAAGATTGCGTTTTGGGCACCCAAAACGCCGGCGCCGTGTGGACGCCAGGCCTAAACGATAAGCAATTGTATCGGAGTCACCTGAATCCGTTGCCGTGTGGACAGGGCCTAAGTCATTACACCTGGTGTCAATTAATGTGTGTGTGTGTGTTTGTTGTAGGGATGGAGCACAAAAGGAGGGAGAGAGCAGAGAAGAGCTCTCTCCCGACCAGAACATGTGTGTGTGTGTGGTGGGGTGGGGTGGGGTGGGGGTCTGTGAGCAGCACATAAGTGAAGCTGAAAAGCAAAAGACAAAGTTTGTAAGAATTTCAGTTCCTGCCTGCCATGCTTCTGTACTCCACCCACATCAGGGATTTACCACAGTTGTGCCAAAACCCGGGATGTTGAGTACAGAAGGGAACCACCCCATGGAGTCCTCCCCATTAACGGAGCTTGTCCATGCCCTCGCTGCTGCCCAGCAGAACCAGCATCAAGCACTGACCACCCTCCAAAATGAGCAAGAGCAATGCTTTGAAGACTTAATGCTGGCCCAGCAGGAAGATTGCCAGGCGTTCCAGCATCTACTTGTGTCGGCAGGGGCATCCAGCATCACCACCATGGACTCCCCTCATGTCACTCTCATGAAGATGGGCCCGCATGACGAGCCCAAAGCCTTCATTGCTCTCTTTGAGCAAGCGGGCCAAACTTGGGGGTGGCCACTTGAGCAGCGCACGGCACACCTCCTCCCGCTCCTGACTGGCGAGGTGCAGCTCACGGTGCAGCAGGTCCCTGCCAACAGCCAGCTCATCTACACCAACCTCAAGAGAGCCATCTTGCAACGGGTCGGCCGCTCCCTGGAACAACATCGCCAGTGGTTCCGGAAGCTGACACTGGAGGAGGTCGGTCAGCCGTTTGCATTCAGCCAACAACTCCAGGACGCCTGCCAGCGGTGGCTGAGGGCGGAAGACTGCGACGCTGACGGATCATCCACCTGATGGCACTGGAACAGTTCATCTCTCAGCTTCCGGAAGGAATGACAGAATTGGTCCAGTGTCATCGCCCGGCGTCACTCCAATGAGCCATTGAGTTGGTGCAGGACCATCTGGTGGCGGTTGCAACAGCAGGCAGACGAGGCAAAGGCGCCTCTCCTCATGTCTCTTCTCTCTCTCTCTTCCCTCTCTCGTTCTCGCCCCATTCCCCCACCGCGTCCGGCTCCTCCCCAGCTGACCCGTCACACCTGTGGTGTCCTCCTGTCTCCCTCTTGCATGTCTGTGTCCTCCCCCCTCAGGTGAGTGATGCCCATAACACCAGTGCAGAGGGAAAGCCTGGGCCGGTATGCTGGCACGGCAGGGAGCTGGAGCATCTCCAGAGTCAGGGCTCTGCAAGGGAGGTGGAAGCTGTGATCCAGATCCCCAATGCGCCAGAGACCATCCCCGATCGGGCCGGAACGTATCGCATACCGGTAAGTGTTCAAGGGGATACATATCACGCGTTGGTGGATTCCGGTTGTAATCAGACCTCAATTCACCAATGCCTGGTGCAAGGTGAGGCACTGGGGAGAGCACAAGCAGTGAAAATATTGTGTGTGCACGGGGATGTTCACAATTATCCCTTAGTGTCTGTCCGTATTCAATTCCAGGGCCAAATTATAGAATAAAGGCGGCGGTTAATCCTCGTCTCACCCACTCGTTGATTTTGGGGATGGATTGGCCAGGGTTTAAAAAGCTGATGGAACATTTAACACGTAGTGGGTCCTGCACTAGTATGTCATGAGAAGATCCCGGTGTGGCGTTGACTGGAGAAGCTGTCAGAGCTGTCTACATCAGCACCGCATCAGAGCAACACGAAGAGTGAGGAGTAGCCTGCTCCTCCTCCCTCTCTCGGGGATTTCCTTGAGGATTTCCCATTAGAGCAGTCACGAGATGAGACTCTGCGGCATGTGTTTGACCAAGTGAGAGTAATCGATGGTCAAACTCTGCAGCCAAGTGCAACACCGGCCTTCCCTTATTTTGCTATTATTAAAGATAGGTTGTACCAAGTGACACAGGACACTCAAACTGGTGAACAAATAACCCAATTATTAATTCTAAAGAGCCATAGGGAACTCATATTCCATGCAGTTCACTTTAATCCCATGGCCAGACACTTAGGGCAGGATAAAACACAAGCCCAAATAATGGCCCAGTTCTATTGGCCAGGGATTTGTGGGGATGTCCGTCGGTGGTGTGTGGCATGCCGCGAATGCCAACTAGTAAATCCCATGGCCACTCCAAATGCGCCTTTGCGCCCTCTCCCTTTAACCAAGACCCCATTTGAGTGAATTGGGATGGATCTCGTCAGGCCATTAGATCGGTCAGCATGGGGATATCACTTTATTTTAGTTCTGGTGGACTATGCAACGTGATATCCGGAAGCGGTGCCTCTCCGCAATATCTCAGCACGCAGTATAGCAGAAGCACTCTTCAGTATTATCTCCCGGGTCGGGATTCCAAAAGAAATCCTGACAGAGCAAGGCACTACATTTATGTTACACACACTGCACAAATTGTATGGGTTACTGGGAATTAAGTCTATCCACACCAGCGTCTATCACCCACAAATGGATGGCTTAGTGGAACAGTTTAATCGGACACTCAAAAACAAAATTCAGAAATTTGTAAATGAGGATGCACATAATTGGGATAAGTGGCTCGAGCCCCTGTTATTTGCAGTACGAGAGATCCTGCAAGCCTCCATGGGGTTTTCTCCATTTGAATTATTATATGGGCGTAAGCCGCATGGCACTTTGGATGTGCCACAATAAAACTGGAAGGAGGGACCTTCACCAAGCAAAAACGAAATTCAGTACGTTCTTGACTTGCGTGCAAAACTCCACACCCTCACGCACTTAACCCAGGAGAATTTACGGCAGGCACAAGAACATTAAATCCGGCTGTATGACAGGGGCACGCGCCTGAGAGAGTTCACGCTGGAAGACAAAGTACTTGTATTATTGCCCATGTCAAGCTCTAAATTAGTCGCCAAGTGTCAAGGGCCCTTCTAGGTCACACAGCGAGTTGGGGATGTCGACTATGAGGTGAGGTGAATGGATGGGGCGGGGCATTGCAAATCTGCCACCTCAACCTTTTAAAATGCTGGAATGAGGGGGTCCCTGTGGCGTAGGTAGTTCCAGAGAAGGTGGAGCTTGGGTCGGAGGTAAAAAAGGTAACATCTCAAAACACTCCGGTCCCTTGTGGAGACCACCTCTCACCAACCCAACTCACAGAGGTAGCCAAGTTGCAGGAGGAATTTTCTGATGTGTTCTCGCCCCTACCCGGCCGCACACATCTCATAGAACACCACATTGAGATGCCCCCGGGGGTGGTGGTGCGTAGCCACCTTTACCACCTGCCCGAACACAAGAAAAGGTGGTTCAGGATGAACTCAAGGCCATGCATGAGATGGGCATAATTGAGGAGTCCCACAGTGACTGGAGCAGCCCAGTGGTCCTCGTTCCCAAGACCGACGAGTCGGTCCGGTTCTGTGTGGACTATAGAAAAGTCAACGCGGCGTCTAATTTTGATGTATACCCAATGCTTTGCATTGATGAGTTGCTTGAGCGGTTAGGCGCTGCTCGCTTTTATTCGACACTGGATCTAACAAAGGGATATTGGCAGATCCCCTTGACTCCTCTATCCCGAGAGAAAACGGCCTTTTCCACACCAGTTGGATTACACCAATTTGTCACACTCCCTTTTGGCTTATTTGGGGTGCCCGCTATTATGTGCTTGCAGGAGGAAAAGAAAGTTATCCTGGTGGAACTATCAACCCCATGGGAGGAGGGCTGTGAGGAAGCAGCAGAAAGAAGAAAAGCCAAGTACCAACAGCTGATCCAGGACTGTCAGGGCAAAGGATGGAAGACATGGCTGTTTACAGTGAAAGTAGGGTGCTAAGGATTTCCAGCTCATTCAGTCTGAAATCTGCTGTCAAAAGTCAGAGTAAGAGAGTGGAAGAGGAAAACTGTTGGATCATTAATCCCTTTTGACTGAGAATGACCTGCATGCATGGTTTTATGTTGGCTTCTGGCACATCCATACAGTTTTAAATACAATACCTACAATTTAAAAATTTGTTTTTATTGAATTTATTTAATTCCTGGGCTCCCAACTGTGACAGGGAGTGATGTTGCATTGCATTAATACACTTTACAATAGATTATTAGATTCTAATAGAATAGATGAGCCAAAATAATTGGGGATCTTTTTTAATGGGCCCCGACTTATAAGTTATAAGTATGAATAGGTTGGCCTTATTGCAGAAAAGATTGAGAACCCCTGGTGTAAACAGAACTGCTGCGTCTCACCCTGCATGATGTTGAGGATGAAACTGAGTATGGCGCCTCCTGCTGGTGGAGGAGGAAAGAACATCTTATATTCGTTTAAGGAAACATTCCAGGCTACTGATTCAGTGACCTTAAACGACTTCAGGTCCTCCAGTGTGAGAGTTCCACCTGACACACACACACACACACACACACACACACACACACAGTGAGTGAACTCCATATGCAGTTGAGTATGTGTTATAATCTGCTCGCATCATCACCTGCTGCCTGAATGTCTCTGACGAGAGCCTGAGCAACATCTCCACTGTAAAACTCTTCAGCTCCACGATTAGCAATCTTCTCCAGCGTGTTAGCGAGTTTCTCAAACTTCACTGTGTCGCCCTCCTTCAACAACGTTCCGTCTGGGTGCATAAACAAACTGAGAGAGAGAGAGAGAGAGAGCGCACAGAGCCCACAGTTACAGCTGTTATAAACAGTCGTTCCCTCAGCAGCATCGTGATCTCTCTGCCTCTAGTCATTTTACAGAGAAAGCAGAAAGTGTTAACTCCTCTGTCCTGAAGACTTTCCTGTGCTTGGAAACATCTGGGCCCACATGATGTGTGCGTGTGTGTGTGTGTGTGTGTGTGTGTGTGTATGGTACCTCAGTGCTGTATGGTGCCCCTTAAAGACAGACAGGTATTGACTGAGGAGGGTAGAGAGCTTAACCCCGTCTCTGGCCAGACGAATCGTCGGCTCAAACAAACGTTTCCAGGACAAACGACCGTACAGACGATGAGCGTACTCATAACCACGCAGTTCTCCAGGAACCCCAACCCAGTGCACACCTACAGACGGGGGATGTCGAAACCTGAGACAGTAATCTAAACCACCAGACCTCTGAATAACATCAGGACAAAAATGTTTCAAACACCCTACAACAGGCCATACCATGTCATAATGAAGAGGAAAAAGTCAGACGAGAATTATTTAAATGAACTGCCTATTTATTAGATTAGCCATCTGTTTTAAACAAGTCCAATGAATTAACAATGCTAGCTAGCAAATTAACATTAGCTGCATAACTTATCTCGCTAATAACTAGCTGCTACATTTTTAGCTACCACGAGCTGGCCTAGTGGTTAGTGTGTCCGCCTCTCAGTCAGGACATCACGAGTTCTACTCATGGTCAGGTCATACCAAAGACTATCATAAAAATGGTACCTACTGCCGTCTAGCAGGGTACACTGCAATACACATGTGAGTGGGGAGTCAAACTCTCGCAGTTACCAGAGGAATAGCCCCCCCACTGTAACCCTAGCTGTATAGACGAGAGGCCAAGGGCTATGGAAATGAAGATTGGTGCCGCCCATTGTGCCTTAGGGGCCTGATTAGTACTGGGACGGGAGACTGCCTGGAAAGACCATGACATAGCTTGGGAAGGACTTATGACATTTTTAGTGAGCTACTTCTTTGCCCTTTCAGTTGGAGCTAAACTTATTCTGTTATTTTCATATATCAGTAAAAAATACACTGTAAATTCATATTTATTCTGATCTACAGTACCTGGCTAATATTATCAAACTGGGATTTCACTGCAGAATATGTAGCAAATATTTTAACATGCATGGTATGCGTTGTGTGTTTCAGTGAGGTACCTGAAGTGTCAGAGCACCTGGAGAGCAGATCTGCTTTAAAGTTCTTCGGCGTGGTTTCCCTTGCGTTAATGATCTTCACTGTACCTGATAATAGATAGGATTAGGTTAATAAAGTTGGCCATTTTAGTTCAGAGCAGTCAATAACATTAATATTTAAGTATAGAATTACAGAGTATTAAGAGAGTAAGAGAGTAACTGATGTCATCAAATAAAACATCACTCACACTTTTAAACCAGTGTAGATATTAAATGGACTGACTCAATCAGAAAAATACATCTACATCTTTATTACAGTCATGTCTGTTTGTACTGTCTCTTTAGCATCCCCTAGTGGTGTGGTTTAGTTTACTCCATCCGTGTTGCCGGAGTTCAGTGCTGTACAGTTTGTAATGTTTAAAGTGTTTCTGAACCTCTAACAATTGTACGTTACAACAAGAAACTGTAAAACTGTGCTCTACACCGGATCTCCTAATTTAATCTTTACTGGCTTCTATTTTTAATTTTCTTGCCCATGAATTAGCTCTTGCCCCTCCAGTCAAAGCAGAACTGCTCATATAATAATACTGCATCCGAATACTCAGACTTCCATACCATTAGTACACAAACAGCAGGATGTATTGTGTCCGAATCCTCACTAGGTGATTAATAGCAGTGGAACAGTACCTGGATGATCTCCTACATCTGTAGTATACAAACGTACCTTTTTTTCTGTTCTCCTGTAGTGATGCTACTGGAATTTTAATTTCCCTGAGGGAACCCTCCCAAAGGGATCAATAAAGTCCTATCTCATCTAATCTAATCTACCACACTATGGGACACTACACCATCCCATAATTCAGCTCAGTGGCGGCTCCTGAATTTTTTTCAGGGGGGCAATTTTCCCCCGTTATGTCTACACGGGGGCGGCACGGTGGTGTAGTGGTTAGCGCTGTCGCCTCACAGCAAGAAGGTCCTGGGTTCGAGCCCCGGGGCCGGCGAGGGCCTTTCTGTGCGGAGTTTGCATGTTCTCCCCGTGTCCGCGTGGGTTTCCTCCGGGTGCTCCGGTTTCCCCCACAGTCCAAAGACATGCAGGTTAGGTTAACTGGTGACTCTAAATTGAGCGTAGGTGTGAATGTGAGTGTGAATGGTTGTCTGTGTCTATGTGTCGGCCCTGTGATGACCTGGCGACTTGTCCAGGGTGTACCCCGCCTTTCGCCCGTAGTCAGCTGGGATAGGCTCCAGCTTGCCTGCGACCCTGTAGAAGGATAAAGCGGCTAGAGATAATGAGATGAGATGAGATGAGATGAGATGAGATGAGATGTCTACACGGACTGTAAATGTCCACAGGACTGAAGTAAATTGACCTAGGTAGCAAATCAATTGGCCGAACTTGTTTTTGCCTGGTAAATTCAGATATCAATATAGACAATATCTCTTCTCTCCACTAGTTGGCAACACTAAACAAGTTAAAGGTGGCAAACTAAGGTAGCCTAGTAAACTAGACCCACCCGCCTAGCAGCCAAAAATATTTTTGCCTACGAGTGGCAAATATTCACATTTAGTCTGGCTTGCCAGGCTAAAACTAAGGAAGATTCACTGTGAAGCCTTCAAAGCAAAACATTTGGCATCACAATCAATTAATAGTACATTACTCATTTATTTTCTCATATTATTCCAGTATTCTATAATAAGTAGACACAAATTCTTAATTATAAACATATTCTAATTTCTTCAATTCTAAAGAATGCAATTAAAGTGGCAGGATATAAATCCAAAACAGGTGTTTATTTAAGTTTTGAAAAAGATGAAGAAAAGCATAACCATCAAACAAACATGTGCAGCTTAATTATGTGGGTTTTTTAAATATGGAATTGCACCATTTTAACAACAAATAATTCTAAATATATTCTGCAGTTTTTTTTCCCAAGAATTCCTCCAGAAAGCCATGCCTTAAAAGGAAATTTAAAGTATTACAAGCATGTCAATGAACACAAAAGGCTTTAGTTATTTAGCTATATACACACAAGGTTACACAAGGTTTTGTAGTCAGTGCAACTTGGCTTAACAAGTTGGAAAAAAGGTAAGGTGCTGCTGGCTCCAATGAACACATATACTGTACAATATATAAAAACTGAAAATATGCTTAATTTACACCAAGTCACAGAGAACTTGAGGCTACTGAAATATTCCAAGCATGGCAATGTTAAACTGCCATTGGTAAAACAAAAACATGGCAATGTTAAACTGCCATTGGTAAAACAAAAACATGGCAATGTTAAACTGCCATTGGTAACACACACAAACACACACAAAAAACAACTTTTGCCTAGTAAAATCAAATATCAGATATCACTGTACCGTCTGCTGTGCTACTTCCAGGGTGGAAGAGAACGCAAGGGTAGCAAAAAAGAGCATTGACTACATCACAGCCAGCTAGCCAAGTTTTCCGGTGGTACCAGTTCTTGTTAAAACCTCTTGAGTAGGTCTTCTCCCCCTTCGTAGACACTTGCTTGATGTTTAAATTCGGTCTAGGAGGTCCTAGCTGTTTGATTGCCATTTTCTCCTCATTGGTACGACGACTAAAGGGAACTTCTTTCAGAGACGCTATCATATTGTTGCACTCAACACTCGCCGCCATCTTCATAGAATGTTCACACATTTCCCACGCAAGTTGCGTTTTCCAGCCCAAAATTATGTTCAAAACCCGCCAAAATGCACTTAAAACCAATCTGGCAACACTTGCGCGGCGCAACAGGCATATGACGTAAGCACACTGCTTGTGCGAGCACATAAAACCTAATAGAAAATGCATTGGGAGCAGGATTTTCGAAAAAAACGTACGTAGCATTAGTGTCAATGGGAGATTTTGGGGCAAATCTGAACCTGACAGAAATCGCCCCAAAAGGGCGTGGCTACACCAGGCGCGACCTTAGCCTGATTGGACAATGACATTACTGTTGCCGTGGTAGTAGGAGTAGATAAAAAAAAAATCTCCCTCCCTGTTTGGGAGTGCGTCACTCAAATCGCCCCTATTAACGAGCCGCCAGTGATTCAGCTGGAGTCTCCGAGTAACTGAAAAAGAAGAATCCCCGAGGAAACAGAGAGAAGACCGCTGTCTGGAGTGAACCCGGTTGCTGTAGCAGTGTATAAATGTATCAGGAATTGTTTTAACATTTCTGCCTTTTGGAGAAATATACATATAAATTCCCCACTCACCCCTCCTTTCAGGCGGTCTTTTTTCTCCCTCAAGCTCAGGTCCTCTACCAGAGACCTGGGAGTTTGAAGATTCCTGCATAGTATCTTAGCTACTCCTAGGACTGCACTTTTCTGGACAGAGATCTTGGATGTTATTCCTGGGATCTTTTGGAGCCAATCTCCCAGTTTGGGGGTCACTGCACTGAGGGCTCCTACCACCACAGGGACCACTGTTGCCTTCATCTTCCACATCTTTTCTAGGTCTTCTTTCAGCCCTTGATACTTCTCAAGCTTCTCAAGTTCCTTTTTCCTGATGTTATTTTCATATGGTATTGCCACATCTATCACCACAGCCTTGTTCTCCTGTTTGTCTACCATCACCATGTCCAGTTGGTTAGCCATTACCAGGTTGTCCATCTGTATCTGGAAGTCCCACAGAATCTTAGCTTGGTCATTCTCAACCACCTTCAGAGGTGTGTTCCACTTTGACCTTGGGACTTCCAGTCCATACTCGACACAGATGTTTCTGTACACTATGCCAGCCACTTGGTTATGGCGTTCCATGTACGCTCTTCCTGCTAGCATCTTAGACCCTGCTGTTAAGTGCTGGATTGTCTTAGGGGCATCTTTGCACAGTCTGTACCTGGGGTCCTGCCTTGTGTGGTAGACCCTGGCCTCTATCGATTTTGTGCTAAGGGCCTGTTCCTGTGCAGCTACGATTAGTGCCTCTGTGCCATCTACCAGTCCAGCTTTACCCAGTGGTTTGTCTTTCTATGATGCTTCCTCTTACATTTCCTTCTCGGGTTTCTGCTGCCTGAGGTATTTACTAAGCACTTCATCATTTGGGGCCATCTCCCTGATGTACTTGTGGATCTTTGTTTTTTCATTCTGGATAGTGGCTCTGATGCTCACTAGTCCTTGGCCTCCTTCATTCCTTTTAGCATACAGTCTCAGGATGCCAGACTTGAGGTAAAACCCTCAGTCTATTGTCAGGAGTTTTCTTGTCCTGATGTTGATGGCCTCTATTTCCTCCTTTGGCCAGCTTATTATGCCAGCAGGCTATCTAATGACCAGCAGGGCATAGGTGTTGATGGCCTGGACTTTGTTCTTCCCATTCAGCTGACTTCTCAAGAACTGCCTTACCCTCCGTAGGTATTTGGCTGTTCCTGCTTTCCTCTTCATGGTAGCCATTTGTCTGCAGGATTCCAAGGTATTGTAGCTAGCTGTCTTCCACATCTCCTATTATGCAGTCTGGTAGCACCACCCCCTCAGTTTTGACTGCTATCCCCATAGCCACTCTTGGTGATGATCTGGCTGAGGGGGTTCAGTCCTATGCAGAACAGCAGTGGGGACAGGGCATCTCCTTGGTATATGCTGCACTTGATGGTGACCTGTGTTACTGGCTTGAAGTTGGCCTCTAGGGTTGTTTTCTACAGCCTCACTGAGCTCTTAAAGAAGGTTTTGAGATGTTGTACAAATTCAAGCATTCCACGATTTATGTGTGGGGCATAAATTCATAGGCTTTCTTGTAGTCAATCCAGGCAGTCCACAGATTGGTATGTCTGGTTCTGCAGTCTCGAGCTACTGCACTGCTCCTCTGGTGTTCCTACCAATTCCTTTCTGGGCCTCACTCATGTATCGAGTCATGTGCACACACACACACACACACACACACACACACACACACACACATATATATATATATATATATATATATATATATATATATATATATATATATATATATATATATATTGTGTGTGTGTGTGAGAGTATTTTTTTTTCTTTTTGTGCCATGAGCTGGGCTCTGTAATATCCTGAGATGTTTGACACAACTGTACTGATACAGCATAACATTTTCATTTTTTCTTACCATTTTTCTCCCTGATGGTGAATATCACTCCTCCACCAAGGCCCATACTCTGTGGATTTATAACTGATGTACATATTAAAGCAGCTATAGCAGCATCTACAGTTGAACCTCCAGAGTGCAGGATATCACTGAGAGAGAAAAACAAGAAAACAGAATGATGTACAGGATAAAAGGAAAAAACAGAATAACATAAGGGTCTGAATGTTTAAACAGAGAGGTGTGTGTGTGTGTGTGTGTGTGTGTGTAAGCAATTACAGAGGCATGTATGAGTCACAAATTCTCTATGGATGTAAGAGGCCAGATAATGGACACAACACTGTCAGGGGAACAAACCAGTGATTGAATGTGATCCATCCCTCACAGTTTGATCAAAGTTGCCATGAACCACTACCACATCCCAAGTCACATTCAGGGCATGATCACCAGCTACTTGGCAGATATCAAAATGTGATTCCAATCCTCCAGCTTCACAATGAAGTTCCATCCTTTTGAGAAAGGGATTGTAACAGGATGCACCATCTCCCCCATCTTGTTCGTTATGGGAACAAACCTGATCATTTCCATGGCCAGCAGAAAGACAAAAGGGCCAATGACTGCCACAGGGAGGAAATTGCCAGCAATCAGTGGTTTTATGGATGACCTTACTGTAATAATACCAACTTATGTCCAAGCATGATCCAGATCCTAGTGGAACTGGATCGCATGACAACTTGGGCAAAGATGACCTTCAAGGCCAAGAAATCAAGGTGTCTGATGATTCAAAGGGGGAAACCCTCCAAAAAGTTTAAGCTATTTGTTCAAGAGAGTGATCCCAAGCATACAAGGAAACCCAATTAAGTGCCTCGGAAAATGATATGACAATACCCTGTCAGATAAGAACATCTCCAGCACAGAACAGCAAGTTGATGAGTGGCTCAGGAAAAATCGACAGATCTGGCCTTTGCAGGAAATACAAGTGCTGGATATACCAGCATATCCTGCTTCCAAGGCTTATGTGGCTTCTGACGGTGTACAACCCCAATTCCAAAAAAGTTGGGACAAAGTACAAATTATAAATAAAAATGGAATGCAATGATGTGGAAGTTTCAAAATTCCATATTTTATTCAGAATAGAACATAGATGACATATCAAATGTTTAAACTGAGAAAATGTATCATTTAAAGAGAAAAATTAGGTGATTTTAAATTTTATGACAACACATCTCAAAAAAGTTGGGACAGGGCCATGTTTCCCACTGTGAGACATCCCCTTTTCTCTTTACAACAGTCTGTAAACGTCTGGGGACTGAGGAGACAAGTTGCTCAAGTTTAGGGAGAGGAATGTTAACCCATTCTTGTCTAATGTAGGATTCTAGTTGTTCAACTGTCTTAGGTCTTTTTTGTTGTATCTTCTGTTTAATGATGCGTCAAATGTTTTCTATGGGTGAAAGATCTGGACTGCAGGCTGGCCAGTTCAGTACCTGGACCCTTCTTCTACGCAGCCATGATGCTGTAATTGATGCAGTATGTGGTTTGGCATTGTCATGTTGGAAAATGCAAGGTCTTCCCTGAAAGAGACGTCGTCTGGATGGGAGCATATGCTGCTCTAAAACCTGGATATACCTTTCAGCATTGATGGTGTCTTTCCAGATGTGTAAGCTGCCCATGCCACACGCACTAATGCAACCCCATACCATCAGAGATGCAGGCTTCTGAACTGAGCGCTGATAACAACTCGGGTTGTCCTTCTTCTCTTTAGTCCGAATGACACGGCGTCCCTGATTTCCATAAAGAACTTCAAATTTTGATTCGTCTGACCACAGAACAGTTTTCCACTTTGCCACAGTCCATTTTAAATGAGCCTTGGCCCAGAGAAGACGTCTGCGCTTCTGGATCGTGTTTAGATACGGCTTCTTCTTTGAACTATAGAGTTTTAGCTGGCAGCGGCGGATGGCACGGTGAATTGTGTTCACAGATAATGTTCTCTGGAAATATTCCTGAGCCCATTTTGTGATTTCCAATACAGAAGCATGCCTGTATGTGATGCAGTGCCGTCTAAGGGCCCGAAGATCACGGGCACCCAGTATGGTTTTCCGGCCTTGACCCTTACACACAGAGATTCTTCCAGATTCTCTGAATCTTTTGATGATATTATGCACTGTAGATGATGATATGTTCAAACTCTTTGCAATTTTACACTGTCGAACTCCTTTCTGATATTGCTCCACTATTTGTCGGTGCAGAATTAGGGGGATTGGTGATCCTTTTCCCATCTTTACTTCTGAGAGCCGCTGCCACTCCAAGATGCCCTTTTTATATCCAGTCATGTTAATGACCTATTGCCAATTGACCTAATGAGTTGCAATTTGGTCCTCCAGTTGTTCCTTTTTTGTACCTTTAACTTTTCCAGCCTCTTATTGCCCCTGTCCCAACTTTTTTGAGATGTGTTGCTGTCATGAAATTTCAAATGAGCCAATATTTGGCATGAAATTTCAAAACGTCTCACTTTTGACATTTGATATGTTGTCTATGTTATATTGTGAATACAATATCAGTTTTTGAGATTTGTAAATTATTGCATTCCATTTTTATTTACAATTTGTACTTTGTCCCAACTTTTTTGGAATCAGGGTTGTACAAAGTGCCTGTAACATCTGTGGAAGAACTAGAATGAAGAATCAAGCACCTTCATAGATGGCTGAGAATACCCCTGAGTTTTATATCTGTCAGGCTATATATAAGATCTGGACAGCTTGAGCTTCCCTTTTCCTCTATTGTGGAGGAGTACAAAGTTGCCAAGTGTAGATTCTCTTTCACTTACTAAGACTCTCAAGACCAACTCATCCATGAAGCAGGAATAAGGACAAGGTCCGGGTGGAAGTGGGCCATCGAAACTGCAATTGGCCAGGCAGAATGTTCCCTTAAAACTAGAGACATCGTAGGCAATCCTTGCATCAAAAGACAAGGCCTAGGAGCATCATGTTCCCAGCAGTGGTCCAAGTCCATGCCTAGGGAAAAGAAAACATTGATCCAGGATGAAGTCTGAAATCTAGAGGAGGAAGGCAGAAGAGCTAAAGCCATGGAGCTTGGTAGGGAACTGCCTAAAAGAACAATCACATGGGCTGAAATGTGGCAGATGGAGCCATTTTACATTTCCTCTCTGCTCAGAGCAGTGTATGACACCTTCCCAACTGCAGTAAACTTACAAAGGGCGGGGGCAATGTGAGAAGACCCCTTGTGTGGGCTGGATGGGATGAGAGAAACCACAACACACATTCTATCAAGATGTAAAACTGCTCTGACCCAGGGCAGATACAGGTGGTGTCATGATAAAGTGCCGGCAATGCTCGCTGACATCTTCGTGCAGGAAAGGAGAAAAAAACACCCTGCCAAAATAAAAACACTGCTGAGTACTGTCATCTTTGTAAAGGAGGGCCAGAAGCCCACCATCCCAAGCAGTGCAAAACAAAGCCTTCTGCAGTCTACCCAGGGATGGAAAATGAAGGCAGACCTTGGGAGGCAACTTCAATTCCCAAAGGAGATATGTGGCAGCGGGGGCGTGGTCAAGCGTCGGTCTGTGACCGGATGGTGGAGTCAGGGAAGGTAAGTGGCAGAATCACTGCACCTGATGTCTGTTAATCTGTGTTTGTGTGTCTTCCCCAGTGACCGCGCCCTATATAAGGAGAGAGAGAGAGCAGAGGAAGGGAGCTCTCTCCCCAACCAGACGACTTGTGTGTGTGTGTGTGTGTGTGTGTGTGTGTGTGTGTGTGTGTGTGTGTGTGTGTGTGTGTGTGTGCGCGTGTGTGGCTGGGAGAATAACTTTACACTGAAAAGTGGAAAATAAAGAGTTTTTCTGGAACTCAGTTCTGGCCTGCCGTACTTCTGTGCTCCACCCACCCGCTCTCATACTACAAGATAATATCTACAACTCTGAGACCAGATATTGTCATGTGCTTGCAGGAAGAAAAAAACGTTATCCTAGTGGAACTATCAATCCTGTGGGAGGAAGGCTGTGAGGAAGCAGCAGAAAGAAGAAAAGCCAAGTACCAACAGCTGGTCCAGGACTGTCAGGGCAAAGGATGGAAGACATGGCTGTTTACAGTAAAGGTGGGGTGCTAAGGATTTCCAGCTCATTCAGTCTGAAATCTGCTGTCAAAAGTCAGAGAGCGGCACCGGCGCGGGAACCGGGGGTGCGGGGGGTGCGGCAGCACCCCCTGGTGGTGGACCCTCAAAACTGACATGAACATAAAACAAAACTTATGTGAAAATATATTTGTTTATTTATTTGTTTTCATTTGGCTCTGCTGATTTTATATGTCATGTTTTAGATGTAGGATGATGAGGGCTACATTTTAGTTATTTAAAAAAGGATTTAATTAAAACTTATAACTTAATATGTAGCCTAGTGGACCATCAGAATTTTTTTTGTCGTGACGTTGACGTTCAGCTTTTCAGCGCGCGAAATTACAACAGGAAGCGAGTACGAGTCGACCGTCTGTAGAGAAGAGTAAGAGTTAGTTAGTTAGTTAGTTAGTTAGTTAGTTAGTTAGTTAGTTAGTTAGTTAGTACTTAATAGTTACTATGTCTCAGAAGAGAACCGTGTGGATTTAAGTGGAATAATTGCGAGAAGTCATATTATCAAGACAGCGTTTTAAGGTAAGGCCATTTGGTTATTAATTTTGCCCGCTGTGTCGTGTTCACTTGAGCCTATTTGGTATGCCTTGAACAAGTGCAGGTGTTGCTAGCATCGTGCTTTGAAGTTGACTCAGATGTAACTACAGTCTTAAAAAATTTTCGTTTAAAACGGTGTGTCCATGCTCATCATGTTTTACTTTTACTTTTCTTAATGGAGAGTGTGAAATACCGCTGCATCACTTTTATGGGTGATTTTTGCAATAGAACACTAAGTTAGTGTCACTAACCCATAGTAGTAGGATGAGTGGGTTCATGGATTTCGGTCTGTTGATTGAGAGAACCATGGTGTTTGTGTTGTTCCAGCGAGAGTGTTGTTCTGTTTCATGTGTGTGTGTGTGTGTGTGTGTGTGTGTGTGCGTGCGACTAACTACTGTATTTGAAATGCACACTCGCTTGACTGGATCTGGGTATGTAAGGCTGTAATCGGGTGGAATCCGCGTCTCCTTCAGTTTATCTAGAGCAGATGTAAAACCTGCGACTGTTAAACCACAGCTGTGCGCTTCTGCTTCTAAAATAACCTGTCCTTCGTAATCGTGTTAACTGAGAATTGTCATTGACAGACAGGCTTCAGATTCTTCCGTCATCACTCAAAAAAAAAAAAAAACGTCGTTTTTACGGATTAGGCCTATAAGTAGTAGGCAGTTTAACAAAATATTGCAATTGCAAGCTTAAAAGGATTTCGGACGCCTGATTGGTTAAAATGCAGGAAATTGCATCTAAGAAATACAAAATTTTCTGGGGGAGGACCCCCAGACCCCCCTTCAAAAAAATGTCCCAGGTCACGTCACAGCACCCCCTGCCGACAATGTCTTCCCGCGCTGCTGGAGAGCGGAAGAGGAAAACTGCTGTGCCAAGGTTGGAAGAAGTGGCAGAGAGCCTCCTGTTGGCTCTGGCATATGTAAGCAGGAAGATACTAACTGGAAGCCTGGAGGAGAGGAGCAGTGACCTGGCCACCACTGCTGACCCACCAACTGGAGAGTGTTGTGGTTAAGGGTCAAAACACTAAATGAAGGTTGAGTACTGCCTGATGACTTCTCATCCAGGCCAAGGCTACATCCATTGGAAATAGATGTTATAAGGCATCTTTGATATAAAATGATATGAAAATGGGCAGTCACTCATTTGGACTCAGTCACAGTTGTGATGTAATGAATGGATTGTGGGATGTTCAATGTTTATGATTTTTTTATAACCAAATTCTGATTGATACTTTTCCAGAACTTTGTCCTGGACTTGTTTTGATCACTCCTTTGTGTTCATGATGCCGTATGTTTAGTGATCTCCTCTAACACACTCTGGGTTCTACATTCTCTGTTCTGCATTCCAGGAACAGGTGTGTGTATATTGTGTTAATGGGACACTTTAATTGTAATCACAATATTTACATTTTTATTTGTAAATAGAATTCTGGGTCATCGAGAGGAATCAGCTGAGGTGGCTTGGGCATCTCTTTTGGATGCCTCCTGGACACCTCCCTGGGGAGGTGTTCCAGGCATGTCCCCCCGGGAGGAGGCCCCGGGGAAGACCCAGGACACGCTGGAGGGACTATGTCTCTCGGCTGGCCTGGGAACGCCTCGGTGTTCTTCCCGAGGAGCTGGCCAAGGTGTCTGGGGAAAGGGAAGTTTGGGCTTTCATGCTCAGACTGCTGCCTGTGCGACCCGGCCCCGGATAAGCAGAAGAAAATGAGATGAGAGATGAGATGAATTCTGGGTCATGTACAGATTCATGACGTAAAATCTCAATTTCAGTTCTATGAGGTAATATGACAAGATATCTAAAATCTCCATTTTAAACCATGCTAAACGCTCCCTTTGTTAATCTATCCAGCACCAGAAGTAGATCATGTAAAAAAAAAAAGAATTTAGATCATGAAGAGTCATGTCTCGCTGCGAGTTGAGCAATTTTAAACCGAGATTTTAGAGCGTGCAGCCACACACACACACACACACACACACACTGCCATACACACTTTCTGTAGATCATGTGAGAAAAAGATTTTGCAGCGCAAATCTCATGTCTGATCCAGTTTCTGTCTGTGACACTCTGCCACAGCTGATCAAGCACGTGTTGCATTTTCTCTGTGGAAATGCAGTCTAGTTCCAACTCGTGCTTTCTTTTTAGCATCATTGTGGCATTTATATCCTACACAATGAGGCATACTTAATTAAAAACTGATAAATTCAATAAAAATACTTGTAAAACTAGCAAAGCTACAATGCAAATAGAGAATATAAACAGCTGAGCTGCTCCAAGTGACCACTACCTCACATCATCGGATACGTCACCACCGCAGGGAGCCCATCTGGTATTCTAAAAACATTTTATTTTTCTTGACAACTATTTGGTCTCCGAAAATGAAAGTTTGATTTTTGAAATCCAGGACTAATTTTACATGAAATAAATTTAAAAATCAATCTGCTGGAGGATCCCTTGAAAGAGTATCTGGGTTAGATAAACACTAAAGAGGATGAAGATCTACATCAGTACAGTCACAGTGTGTTCTACAACATGACATACCAGCTCCAATTAGCCATGAACTCTCAATCAAATTCAGTTTATTCACTACTAACACCATTATCACCATCAACACCAGGTTATTGTAGTAACGCAACAAACATCTATATTTTCACACAGATGGATTTATTTCACAATTATTCAGCCTTTTGTTTGTGTTGAATTGATTTTTATACAATCTTAGATATAAACTATAATCACAGTGTTTCTGTTCAGTCCTTGATTTAATATTTAGTTGCTTTTGTTCAGACTTTATTTTCCAGTCAAGGTGTTTTCGTGTTCGGTGTTGGTGGCAAGTGTAACGCTGGTTAAAACAGGAAGGTGGTGTTTATTTGCACTATGCTGATCTTCATCTCTTCTTCATCTCCTGTTTTGGAGGACGTTCACATGTCCTGACTGTTTCATGTTTACCACTGAGTGAAATACACACACAGCATCATTGGACACTTTCAGTGCAGGACATTACAACACTTCCTTCTGCATATCTGCCAAAAACTTGACCACAGAAATGTAAAGACTAAAACATGTATTCAGTTGAGATCCTCAAACCTTTGATCATGTAAGAGTATGTAACAAGTTCAATGAGGTTTTTTTACAACTGTTGCATCATGTCTAGTCTGTAAACTGCCTAAAAGCACTGGTAAATATGGTAGAACTCATGTTCAGCAATTTTATAGGAGCTTTGGCCCGCGCGAGTGGAGCACCATACCTAAGAAAAAATGGTGAACCCATCCAGTCGATTTTTTGTGTTTTGTCCGTGTCCATGTACCACCACTCATACACACCACCTAGTGACCAGTGTTAGTAATGACCAGTCATAAACACCGCCTAGTGGTCACTGTTAGTAATTACCAGTCATAAACACCGCCTAGTGGTCACTGTTAGTAATTACCAGTCATAAACACCGCCTAGTGGTCAGTGTTAGTAATTACCAGTCATACACACCGCCTAGTGGTCACTGTTAGTAATTACCAGTCACACACACCGCCTAGTGGCCAGTGTTAGTAATTACCACTCATACACACCACCTAGTGGCCAGTGTTAGTAATGACCAGTCATAAACACCGCCTAGTGGTCAGTGTTAGTAATTACCAGTCATACACACCGCCTAGTGGCCAGTGTTAGTAATTACCAGTCATACACACCGCCTAGTGGTCACTGTTAGTAATTACCAGTCTCACACCGCCTAGTGGCCAGTGTTAGTAATTACCAGTCACGCACCACCTAGTGGCCAGTGTTCGTAATTACCAGTCATACACACCGCCTAATGGGCGGCACGGTGGTGTAGTGGTTAGCACTGCCGCCTCACAGCAAGAAGGTCCGGGTTCGAGCCCCGTGGCTGTCGAGGGCCTTTCTGTGCAGAGTTTGTATGTTCTCCCCGTGTCCGCGTGGGTTTCCTCCGGGTGCTCCGGTTTCCCCCACAGTCCAAAGACATGCAGGTTAGGCTAACTGGTGACTCTAAATTGAGCGTAGGTGTGAATGTGAGTGTGAATGGTTGTCTGTGTCTATGTGTCAGCCCTGTGATGACCTGGCGACTTGTCCAGGGTGTACCCCGCTTTTCGCCCATAGTCAGCTGGGATAGGCTCCAGCTTGCCTGCGACCCTGTAGAAGGATAAAGCGGCTAGAGATGATGAGATGAGATGAGACACACCGCCTAGTGGTCAGTGTTAGTAATTACCAGTCATACACACCACCTCGTGGCCAGTGTTAGCCAGTAAAGAAATAAAACAAAAGAGACTGGCTATGATATAAGAAAATTCTACAACCCAGAAACAGATGGGAGCTCCGCTTTTAGGCAGTGTCTAAATCTATATATTAACAATGTGGTAAATGGTTTTTGTCTTTCCCAGGTATCTACAGAGAATGTTTGCAAGATCTTGTCTAATCTAAATTCGAGCAAGGCTACCAGTTTGGACCAGTTATCTCCCAAATTTGTTAAAGATGGTGCCAAGCTCATCTCTGAACCCCTTGCCCATATTCTAAATTGATCTCTTTCTTCAGGTCAAATCCCGGAAGATTTAAAGATGGCAAGAGTTATTCCACTACATAAGAAAAACAGTAAAACGGATCCTGGTAACTATCAACCTGTGTCAATCCTCTCCAACATTTCCAAATTATTTGAGAGAGTGGTGTATGACCAACTGTACCATTATCTCTCTAATCAGAAACTCCTATATGAGTTTCAGTCAGGTTTTCGATCATCTTTCTCAACCAAAACCTGCTTGGTCTACCTTATATAAGATTGGAAAAAGACAAAGGCAATTACATAGGGATAGTATTGCTGGACCTCCAGAAAGCCTTTGATATCGTGGACCACAGTATTCTACTTATGAAACTGGAAGCAATAGGGCTTCACAAATCAGCTATAGACTGGTTTGCCTCATACTTACAGAACAGACAGCAACATGTTGAACTGGGGAACACATTATCTGAACCAGCAAATATTACCTGTGGTGTACCCCAAGGATATCTTCTTGGTCCGCTGCTGTTCTTAGTCTATGTAAATGATATTGCCTCAGCTGCTACATGTAAATTGCTCCTATATGCAGATGACTCAGCCCTTATTGTGGCAGACAAGAGTCCAGAGGCTATCCAACATAGACTCTCAAGGGAAACAGAATCAATCAGAGAATGGCTGATTGACAATAGGCTCTCCCTACATCTTGGCAAAACCGAGACAATTCTCTTTGCTTCAAAGAGAAAACTCGACAAAATAAATTCCATTCAGGTGCAATGTACTGGCAACAAACTTGCATGCTGCTCACATGTCAAGTATCTGAGCTTAACTTTAGACCAATCTGAATGGAGAAAGCATTGTGGATAATATAGTTAAAAAATCCAATGCTAAACTAAAATTTCTCTATCGGCAAGTAAATCATGTGACCCGAGAAACAAAGAAATTGCTCGTATCGACCCTTATTCAAAGTCACTATGACTGTGCCAGTACTTCATGGTATTCTGGGTTATCGAAAAAGTTCCAAAATAGACTACATATATCCCAGAATAAATTAATTTGGTATATTTTGAATGCACCAGCCAGAAGTCATATTGGTGCTGAGGAATTTAAGCAGGCCAATATGTTACCAGTGAGTATGCGCATTGCCCAGTTTGAAGCTTAATCTTGTTTTCAAAATTCTAAATGGTTCTGCCCCAAATTTTTTGGCCCAAGGTTTCAGTTATACAAAGGAACTCCATTCAATCAATACAAGATCTAATGCATTATCCTTGCAGATACAGTGCCTTGAAAAAGTATTCATACGCCTTGAACTTTTTCACATTTTTCCCACCTTACAACCATGAACTTAAAAGTTTTTATTGAGATTTTATGTGATAGACCAACACAGAGTAGCACATAATTGTGAAGTGAAACAAAAATGATAAATGGTCTTCAAAATTTTAAACAAATAAAAATCTGAAAAATGTGATGTGCTTTCGTATTCAGCCCCCCTGCGTCAATACTTTGTAGAGCCACCTTTTGCTGCAATTACAGCTGCAAGTCTTTTGTGGTATGTCTCTACCAGCTTTGCACATCTAGACACTGAAATTTTTGCCCATTCTTCTTTGCAAAATAGCTCAAGCTCAGCCAGATTGGATGGAGAGCGTCTGTGAACAGCAATTTTCAAGTCTTGCCACCACAATGGGATTTAGGTCTGGACTTTGACTGGGCCATTCTAACACATGAATATTCTTTGATCTAAACCGTTCCATTGTAGCTCTGGCTGTATGTTTAGGGTCATTGTCTTGCTGGAAGGTGAATCTCCTTCCCAGTCTCAAGTCTTTTGCAGCCTCCAACAGGTTTTCTTCCAGGATTGCCCTGTATTTAGCTCCATCCATCTTCCCATCAACTCTGACCAGCTTCCCTGTCCCTGCTGAAGAAAAGCATCCCCATAGCATGATGCTGCCACCACCATGTTTCACAGTGGGGATGGTGTGTGCAGGGTGATGAGCAGTGTTAGTTTTCCGCCACACATAGCGCTTTGCATTTAGGCCAAAAAGTTCAACTTTGGTCTCATCTGACCAAAGCACCTTCTTCCACATGTTTGCTGTGTCCCCTACATGGCTTCTTATGCCTGTCTTTCAACAATGGCTTTCTTCTTGCCACTCTTCCAAAAAGGCCAGATTTGTGGAGTGTACGACTTATAGTTGTCCTGTGCACAGATTCTCCCACCTGAGCTGTGGATTTCTGCAGCTCCTCCAGAGTGATCATGGGCCTCTTGGCTGCTTCTCTGACCAGTGCTCTCCTTGCTCGCTCTGTCAGTTTAGGTGGACGGCCATGTCTCGGTAGGTTTGCAGTTGTGCCATACTTTTTCCATTTTTGAATGATGGATTGAACAGTGCTTCTTGAGATGTTCAGAGCTTGGGATATTTTTTTATAACCTAACCCTGCTTTAAACTTCTCCAGAACTTTATCCCTGACCTGTCTGGTGAGTTCTTTGGTCTTCATGATGCTGTTTGTTCTTCAGTGTTCTCTAACAAACCACTGAGGCCTTCACAGAACAAGTGTATTTATGCTGAGAGTAAATTACACGCAGTAGGACTCTATTAACTAATTAGACGACTTCTGAAGGCAGTTGATTGCACTGGATTGTATTTAGAGGTATCAGAGTACAGGGGGCTGAATACTAATGCACACCACATTTTTCAGATTTTTATTTGTTTCAAATTTTGAAGACCATTTATCATTTTCGTTTCACTTCACAATTATGCGCTACTCTGTGTTGGTCTATCACATAAAATCTCAATAAAAAACTTTTAAGTTCGTGGTTGTAAGGTGGAAAAATATGAAAAAGTTCAAGGGGTATGAATACTTTTGCAAGGCACTGTATATGCCCAAACACAAATCCCCACCCACCCACCCACACACACACCCACCCACACACACACTTTAGATAAGTTGAACACATTCTTCCTTGCCTACATGCCCAAACACACGCACACTCACCGGCCGATGGTGGAGCATGTTAGCGAGTCTGTAGCCACAGCTGCTTTCCTGAACATCCCAGCCTCACACTCATCCTGCTTCAGGAGCCTGACTGTGCAGATGAGGATAAGGATGAGGATGAGGAAGATGAAGATCACAGAGAAACACACAGTCTTTCGCAGACGATCCTTCCTCCTGCGAGACATGCCTGCAATCTGACACACACTTACATACATGCCACATAGCTGCTCAGAAGTGCACCCTGGGGGAGGGGGAATAAGCCACACCCTCTTCTGTATGATTATGCAAATGAGCAAGAACAAGTAGAACAACTTTTTTTTTTGTTTGTTGTGTTTTGCATATGATATTGATCACCCACATCACACTGAAACCATACACGCACATGCACACCCACACACACCCCGTCTCTCTCTCTATCTATCTATCTATCTATCTATCTATCTATCTATCTATCTATCTATCTATCTATCTATCTATCTCTGATCAGTTTCTCTACATCCTTCCTGTGACAGAAGGTATATCAACACACAACTGTACACAGTACAACATGCAGTAAAATGCTTTTTATAATGGTTTGGTGACAAAAAAAATCAGGATTTACATCAAACACAATTTACTTTATTGAGCATAGCAGGAGAAAAAAATTTATACATATACAGAATCATATAAAAGATAGATGGCAGAAGATGTATGAACCAGGGTTATAATAGTTTTGGATTTTTCAGTATAGTTTCGTTTTAGTTAGTTTTGCCTTGTAGCTCATTAGTTTTAGTTAGTTTTAGTTATTTTTTGAGCAACTACTTTAGTCTTAGTTAGTTTTAGTTTTGTCCAAAATGTTTAGTTTTAGTTTAGTTTTTATTAGTTTTAGTATTCGTTTTAGTTTTCCCATATCTTGTGAATTTGTGTAGTACAAGATTCAAATGATCAAGTATGAAAATTAAAAGGCTTTATTTAATACAGACCATGGATAATAATGTAGGACAGAAGAATTTCCCCATTTCTCCAGAACAACCAGAACCTGTGGCTACACGTAATCAAAATACCAACCTCAGTTGTTTAAAAAAAACAAAAAACACACTGTACTTCTGCAACACACGACTGAAAGACATTCCAAAAAGAAGCTACATTTTGGCCTGTATTATATGCGTTTATGTCTGTGACATTTACTTTGTCAAACTGTGATGCAATGAAACATAGCATCCTAAGAGCCAACAGCCATCAAGACCTAACGTCTTCAACCAGAGGCATTCATGAGTAAACAACAAACCACTCATTTTGAATGTAAAACAAAAGGAAAAAAGTTAGTTTGTGTTCATGTCAGTGTATTGTATGTGTGTGAGATAATGTTGATTTATGTGCATCTATCCACCTGTCTTTGTCTTGTGTCCATCTCGTGTGTGTGTGTTCGTATGCGCATGGGTGTGTGTGCTTGCGTGTGCATGATGTGCTTGCATGTGCGTGTGACCATGTGTGAACCAGTGTTATTGCGTACTGTATGCAAGTGTCAGAGAGATGAGTTTACTTGAGTAAGTCCTTGTTTATCTTCAGGAAAACTCGCTGCTCCAGAGATGTAGTCGCTCTATTCCTCAGACCAGAGGACAACAGTCCACACACTGAGAAGATTCTCTCAACAAAGGCCTGTGAGGCAGGGGCACTGACAAGATCTAGTGCCAGAGGGGCAAGCTTTGGGTACACCGCCTCTCTGGACTGCCAGAATTTCAGTGGCTTCTCATCAGACACACCCCTTTTGACGTCATCCTCATACCTCCTTAGTTCTGCCATCAGAGATCCATACTCGGGGCCATTTTGGAAAAGTTCATTGACTTCCATACGAGTGGCAAGAAAGCGATACTTCTGGAAGACAGCACGAGCCGAAGGTGTTTCAGTTTCATTGCCAACGTCCTCCTGAGGAGTTGTTGGTGGGTTGTACTGGTTGTACTGAGCTGCCATGTTCTGAATGAAAGACTGTGCGGCCATTTTGAGTGGCACCATGTCTGGTGTCTGAAGAATTACTGACACATTTGGATCGAGCAGGCAAGCGGCTGCTGGTGTTGCATCAAATTGTAGGGAAGCAGGGCTCAGAATGCCAGCAAAGCGCTCTCTTAAGGACTTAAGTAGCGTTTGTGCCAACGGCTTCGCAGCAACAGTAGTGGTCTGCAGGTGAGCCTCAAGGTTGAGCAAGCATGGCACTACTTGTGACAGTGACTGGCTGTCACTCTGAAGTTGGTCTGTGTGAACGGCAAAGGGCTCAAGCAACATGACCAGGTTCTCCATCTTGGACCAATCACTTGTGAGAAGTGTGTCCATGCCCAGCTCCTCCAGTACCTGGTTCAGTTCCGTTCTGATCTCCAGCAGCCTTCTCAACATGTCGAAAGTGCTGTTCCAACGTGTGCTGCAATCTCGGACCAGAGTTTTACCACACTTTTTGATCAGTGCTTCGTTTGCCAACGATGATTTCCTCACTGAGTGTACCAGCTTTCTTGCTCTTGTTAAAAGCAGATCTGTGCTTGGGTGCTTCATGGCATCTTTCAGGCTGAGCTGAAGGGTATGGGCCAGGCATGGCATCCTCTGGAATTTGCAGTCATCTGGCAGATCAAGTTCTAAGCCAAGACATAAGAACAGACAGCACATTGAAACATTAAAATTTCAATACATTTTCATCAATCCGAATCCTTTATGTGGTTTTAGAGTTTTGTTTCACAGGAGCTGAGTAGAGTTCCACATTAAATACATTTAATATTTTATTTGTATAATTGAAGAGTTCAGATGGAAAACCTTCTACATGCTATCTCCTTGACACATTAGTTAACAATGTTGTGTGAATCCTGTGTACATACTTAAACTGTGTACATACTTAAACGAAACCTACTACATAATTTACATACATAGATTTGAAATTGTGTTTCGCCAGACTCCAGATATGCTCAGTGATACACAGCTCAACAACAACACACACGCCCCCGCGCGCACACACACACAAGATAAGAGACATGCCTAATAAAAACATCTTTAAAAATAAAATAAAAACCTCTCCCTACTTTGTTTAAACATTTGTTATCAAAACCCTACGTGCCACCACCCTTTGGCAGCAAGCGTCTATAGCCAAGAACAACCAATAAAAACGTGACCAGGAGTAGCGTGGCATACTGTTCAGTACTAAGTGGTCACATCAGAGAAATGGCATCGTATTCAGAGGGAGAATTTTCGATTGTAGCGCGCGCGCACACACACACACACGTCAAGCCATTTTAGAGCATGCCACAAAACTTTTAAATAGGCTATAACTGTACTCACCAATGTCTCCACTCTCGCTGAGATCCTCCACATTCTCCTCGTCAGACTCTGGTTCATCCCACATCACGTCATCCAGGCCATCTCCAGGTTGAAGCCGTGCACTGTGTGTTGACTGCTCACTTTGATCAGGACGTCTTGCACTAAGCAGCCGCACTGCTTTTACGATGTTCGAGCCATTGTCCGTCACAACGAGCAGAACTTTGTCTCCAACAATATCCCATGCCACCATGGTCTCATCAATACAGCGAGCAATGCATTCCCCAGTGTGAGGATGGGCCAAACGATGCAAGCTTAGTAGCGTGTGGTATACCCGTCCCCCAGGTGGATGATAGAAACACGCTGACACACCTAGGAATGATGCAGTCAACCCCTTCTTAGTCCATCCATCTACACATAGGGTTATCTTCCTGGCATCCTTCAGTATGTCTTTCAACTTCATTTTGGCATTTCCCATCCGCCCTGCAATCAGGTTGTTCACTCGAGCAGCCCCTGGAACCTTGAACTTCGGCTCGAGTGCATAGCTATATTGTTTGAAAGCCGGTGTCTCACAGAGTCGGGTAGACATTCCTGTATGGATAAACAAATTCACCAGAGCTTCCTCCCTCTTACAGTGTTCATGTGTATTTACTGACCAGCTGTCTTGGCGACCTTTGAGGAAGTCGAATATTTTTGGAGTTTCCCCACTCCGTGTGCTCAGTTTGTCTGTCTCTGCTCGTGCTTCAGGAGGGCTAGCAGCTAATTGAGCCATATAGCAACTGTTAGCGTCCTTGTGGAAACTTCTCAGGTGGACTTTTAAATTTGTGGGATTTTTTCCTTTCAGCGCAGCTCCACATACATTTCCATTCTCCACCACCATACACACGCTCTTGTCCGTCTCGCATGAATATTCAAAGAAATCCCATATAGGGCTGGCGTTCCTCCTCTTAAGTTTCGCCATGCTCTGATAGCCTACTGGCTCCGCCTGATTGAAAGGTGCGGGCGCGCCCTTGAGCCAGCTGTAAACAATAGCCCCAAGGAACCGGAATTGTCAATGGTGGTAAACGCGCTACAGTGGGTTTTTTTTTTTCATACAAAGACTAAAACGAATGGCAGTTTATCTCCAAATTCAGTTAGTTTCAATTAGTTTTGTTCACACGCATTTTAGTTTTAGTTAGTTATAGTTTTTTTATTTTAATGATCGTTTCAGTTAGTTTCCGTTAACGAAAAGTTTTTTTCCATAATAGTTTTCGTTTTTTCGTTAGTTTTCGTTAACGATGATAACCCTGGTATGAACTACACTCACCAGCCACTTTATTAGGAACACCCAGCCACCTGCTGTTTTCTGCGGTTCTGTAATCAGCCGATCCCTCGACAGCAGCACGACGCATCAAATCTCGCAGATACAAATCAAGAGCTTCAGTTAATGTTCACAATGTTCAAACATCAGAACGGGAAACATTGTGATCTCACAGTGTGACTTTCTTTCTCTCACTGTGGTATGGGTGTTGGTTTGATCCAGATGGACTGGTTTGAGTATTTCAGAAGCTGCTGATCTCCTGGGGTTTTCACACACAACAGTCTCTAGAGTTTACACAGAATGGTGCAGAAAACAAAAAACACTGAGTGAGTGAGCGACAGTTCTGTGGGTGGAAACAAACGCCTTGTTGATGAGAGAGGGTCAGAGGGAAATGGACAGATTGGTTCGAGCTGCCAGGAAGGATATAGTAACTCATATAATCACTCTTTACAACTGTGGTGAGCAGAAAAGCATCTCAGCATGCAACAGCAGAAGAACACATTGGGTTCCACTCACTGCTCCCCGGGCGCTGTTAGCATGGCTGCCCACTGCTCTGGGTATGTGTGGGCATGTGTGTGTTCACTGCTTCAGATGGGTTAAACGCAGAGAGGAATTTCACAAGCATTTGATGAATAAAGTTCTTCTTCTTTTTCTTCTTCCTGCAGACAAGAACAGGGATCTTAGAATCAACAACAAGTTCCTATTAAAGTGGCCGGTGAGTGTGTATGAGAAATAAAGTGCAGATAGGTGCAGTTGTATGTGCAACATTGTGCTGAGGTGGGTGCAGTGAAATAGCTAATGTACATTATAAATATTAACTAATACAGATAGATTAATAGGATTGTAGATGGTATGAGTGTTAGATTAGATTAGATTAGATTAGATTAGATTAGATTAGATTAGATTAGATTAGATTAGATTAGATTCACTTTATTCATCCCACATCGGGGAAATTCACGTGTTACAGTAACAAGAAAATGTCAAACAGATAACAAATAAAACTCATCTCATCTCATCTCATTATCTGTAGCCGCTTTATCCTGTTCTACAGGGTCGCAGGTGAGCTGGATCCTATCCCAGCTGACTACGGGTGAAAGGCGGGGTTCACCCTGGACAAGTCGCCAGGTCATCACAGGGCTGACACATAGACACAGACAACCATTCACACTCACATTCACACCTACGCTCAATTTAGAGTCACCAGTTAACCTAACCTGCATGTCTTTGGACTGTGGGGGAAACCGGAGCACCCGGAGGAAACCCACGCGGACACGGGGAGAACATGCAAACTCCGCACAGAAAGGCCCTCGCCGGCCACGGGGCTCGAACCTGGACAAATAAAACTGAAATAAAAATTAGACAAACAAAGGATTAAATACAGAGGGCTATTTGCATTATCTACCATGAAAAAGTATAGAAAAATTGCCTTATTGAGAGGCTCAGAAAAATTGCACATTACAGGTAGAATCTGTATATATACACATATATACATAAATTATATATATATATATATATATATATATGGCGGCACGGTGGTGTAGTGGTTAGCACTGTCGCCTCACAGCAAGAAGGTCCTGGGTTCGAGCCCCGGGGCCGGCGAGGGCCCTTCTGTGCGGAGTTTGCATGTTCTCCCCGTGTCCGCATGGGTTTCCTCCGGGTGCTCCGGTTTCCCCCACAGTCCAAAGACATGCAGGTTAGGTTAACTGGTGACTCTAAATTGACCGTAGGTGTGAATGTGAGTGTGAATGGTTGTCTGTGTCTATGTGTCAGCCCTGTGATGACCTGGCGACTTGTCCAGGGTGTACCCCGCCTTTCGCCCGTAGTCAGCTGGGATAGGATCCAGCTTGCCTGCGATCCTGTAGAAGGATAAAGCGGCTAGAGATAATGAGATGAGATGAGATATATATATATATAAAGTATGCATAAAAATAGTTTAGGGCCTATATTAATTGCACATAATAATTGCATCGATGAAAGATGGCAGAGGTAGTAGTGGTGAAGTAGTGCAAATATAACGACAAACAGGTTATTGGTGTTACGTTACAAGCTGTGGGTGTTATACAAGTTATACTTGTTTGTTGTGCAAACAAGTCCAAACTCAGGATTAGGTGTTTCCTGGTCGAGGGCACAAATAGCCTGCAGGAAGAAGCTCTTCCTCATTCTCTCTATGTTGGCCTTCATGGAGCAGAAGTGCTTTCCTGACCGCAACAGACAGAAGAGTCTGTTGTTCGGATGGCTGAGGTCCTTCACATCTTGGTGGCCTCGGTCCAGCACCACTTGCTGTAGGTAGACTGCAGGTCAGGGAGCTCAGTGAGGAGGGTGGACTCAGCTGATCACACCACCCTCTGGAGATCTGTCTATCCTGTTCCCAAACCAGGCTGTGATTTAAAAAAAAAAATTTAATTAAATGTTTTAATCAGGTTTACTAGAAGGCAGCCTCCTTTTAGTTTATTTACTGTATGTCTGTAGTTTCAGTGAAGGGAGTGGGTTCAGGTGTGCGTGTGTATATATATATATATATATATATATATATATATATATATATATATATATATATATATATATATATATATATATCTGCTTCCTAAAAGCAGAGCTCCCAATGAATGTAAAACATGTGAGCAAATAATCCCAACGTACGGTCAGGATCCCTGTGGTGGTACACATACGTCATTCATACAGTCACAAAAGCCATAAAAAATCAGGTCAATGAATTACCGTATTCTCTTCAGTATGGACCTTCGCTCCAGTATTACCACAATGATGTCATATATTTGTTATCAATAATTTTCCCTGCAAGGTTAGCATGCTTGCTTAAATAGCATTAAAAATTCTCGACTTGAAATCATTGAAACGATGACATGTTTAACAATGACTATAGGTTAGCATTTCAAATGTACATAATCATGTTTATTTATAAATTCTGGTATTTTTAATGAGGTTAAATATTTCAAAGTAATTCTGAAGCTTCTTGAGCATTTTAAATACTTGGTAGAATTACAGCTTCACTTTGAACATACGGGGTTTTTTTGGATACAACTATAATTGTTAAATAATGTTACACCTATAACGAGCCCCCAGCGCACTCTTTACCTGCGTCTTAAGTGATGTACTTTCTTTACTTTCAGTGCAGTGTGTTCACATCGCTAAATAGATACACTCTCAATACCTGGACAGTGTACTTAAACTAATGAGAAATGATACACGGATAACAGAAACTCCCTGGTCGTGCTCAGTAGACCACAAACCTGGAGTGGGAATAAAACCGTTAGGGCGGCTATTTTGGATTGCATGCTTCTGAATACTTAATGCAGAGGCTCCAACTCTCCCGCCGTGGGTGGGAGATCTCCTGCTTTAGGGAACATTTAGAAAATCCTCCCGACCTCCCATTGACAACATAAAAATCTCCTGCCCGCCCTTACTACACATGATTAGTTAAAAAAAATGCATAACTTGATACATTTATGTTGACGAAAATTAATAGTTGACTTTCTGCTTTTCGTGTGTCTGACGCTGTATGGGTGGACTTGAGTGTGTACCCCACGGTATATGCCGATTCCCCGGTCGGTACACCGATCGGCGTAACGGGGGGATTGGAGTGAATGCCGGAGGCATGCACGCGCAAATCAAGCGTGCATATGAATCGAGCGGAATTTGGTATGCTGCGGGGTACACACCTGAGCCCACCCAATGTCTTAGCAGTTACCGATAAAGCATACAGATGGCGCTATTAATGATACGCGTGAGAGAACTAGAAAACCCTCGACACTCAACCATTTTGTTTGTTTTTTTGCGTCTGCATTTCGTCTGCATTTATCGCCTGCTCGTCTTTAACTTTATGTTCTCTTGAATGTGATAATGAAACGAAGTTCCGTTGGTGGGAATGGCGAAACCCAAACTACGAAGGAGAAATATCAGAAAATCATCAAGATAAAGTTCGGATCCCCCGTCGCGATGGTTGCCAGGGACGAATGGCGGACTATTTTGGATGGCAGCAAGACGACCCTATACCTGACAAGGTTAGATCACCAGGCCAGACATTAGATTCTAATGAACTTGTCTGACTTTTTTTGTCTGACTTTTACTAACTTAGAAATAGAATATTATGAGAAGAACATTATCATCAGAGGGTCTACCATTGGCAATTTATAATAGTCATTATTGGCATTAACATTGACTTTAGGCATATTGAAGTTTGGTCTATAGTCACTGGATTTATCTAGATCTATCACTATTAATAAGATTTAATTGACATGAAATGTGGTGAATCATTCATTCTCTCATATATATATATATATATATATATATATATATATATATATATATATATACAGTGGGGCAAAAAAGTATTTAGTCAGTCACCAATTGTGCAAGTTCTCCCACTTAAAAAGATGAGAGAGGCCTGTAATTTTCATCATAGGTATACCTCAACTATGAGAGACAAAATGAGAAAAAAAAAATCCAGAAAATCACATTGTCTGATTTTTAAAGAATTTATTTGAAAATTATGGTGGAAAATAAGTATTTGGTCAATAACAAAAGTTCATCTCAATACTTTGTTATATATCCTTTGTTGGCAATGACAAAGGTCAAACGTTTTCTGTAAGTCTTCACAAGGTTTTCACACACTGTTGCTGGTATTTTGGCCCATTCCTCCATGCAGATCTCCTCTAGAGCAGTGATGTTTTGGGGCTGTCGCTGGGCAACACGGACTTTCAACTCCCTCCAAAGATTTTCTATGGGGTTGAGATCTGGAGACTGGCTAGGCCACTCCAGGACCTTGAAATGCTTCTTATGAAGCCACTCCTTCGTTCCCCGGGCGGTGTGTTTGGGATCATTGTCATGCTGAAAGACCCAGCCACGTTTCATCTTCAATGCCCTTGCTGATGGAAGGAGGTTTTCACTCAAAATCTCACGATACATGGCCCCATTCATTCTTTCCTTTACACGGATCAGTCGTCCTGGTCCCTTTGCAGAAAAACAGCCCCAAAGCATGAAGTTTCCACCCCCATGCTTCACAGTAGGTATGGTGTCCTTTGGATGCAACTCAGCATTCTTTCTCCTCCAAACACGACAAGTTGAGTTTTTACCAAAAAGTTCTATTTTGGTTTCATCTGACCATATGACATTCTCCCAATCCTCTTCTGGATCATCCAAATGCTCTCTAGCAAACTTCAGACGGGCCTGGACATGTACTGGCTTAAGCAGGGGGACACGTCTGGCACTGCAGGATTTGAGTCCCTGGCGGCGTAGTGTGTTACTGATGGTAGCCTTTGTTACTTTGGTCCCAGCTCTCTGCAGGTCATTCACTAGGTCCCCCCCGTGTGGTTCTGGGATTTTTGCTCACCGTTCTTGTGATCATTTTGACCCCACGGGGTGAGATCTTGTGTGGAGCCCCAGATCGAGGGAGGTTATCAGTGGCCTTGTATGTCTTCCAAATTGCTCCCACAGTTGATTTCTTCACACCAAGTTGCTTACCTATTGCAGATTCAGTCTTCCCAGCCTGGTGCAGGTCTACAATTTTGTTTCTGGTGTCCTTTGACAGCTCTTTGGTCTTGGCCATAGTGGAGTTTGGAGTGTGACTGTTTGAGGTTGTGGATAGGTGTCTTTTACACTGATAATGAGTTCAAACAGGTGCCATTAATACAGGTAACGAGTGAAGGACAGAGGAGCCTCTTAAAGAAGAAGTTACAGGTCTGTGAGAGCCAGAAATCTTGCTTGTTTGTAGGTGACCAAATACTTATTTTGCCGAGGAATTTGCCAATTAATTCATTAAAAATCCTACAACGTGATTTCCTGGATTCTTTCCCCCCATTCTGTCTCTCATAGTTGAAGTATACCTATAATGAAAATTACAGGCTTCTCTCATCTTTTTAAGTGGGAGAACTTGCACAATTGGTGGCTGACTAAATACTTTTTTGCCCCACTGTATATATATATATATGGCGGGCGGCACGGTGGTGTAGTGGTTAGCGCTGTCGCCTCACAGCAAGAAGGTCCTGGGTTCGAGCCCCGGGGCCGGCGAGGGCCTTTCTGTGCGGAGTTTGCATGTTCTCCCCATGTCCGCGTGGGTTTCCTCCGGGTGCTCCGGTTTCCCCCACAGTCCAAAGACATGCAGGTTAGGTTAACTGGTGACTCTAAATTGAGCGTAGGTGTGAATGTGAGTGTGAATGGTTGTCTGTGTCTATGTGTCAGCCCTGTGATGACCTGGCGACTTGTCCAGGGTGTACCCCGCCTTTCGCCCGTAGTCAGCTGGGATAGGATCCAGCTTGCCTGCGACCCTGTAGAACAGGATAAAGCGGCTACGGATAATGAGATTAGATGAGGTCATTATATATACACACACACACATATATATATATATATAAAACTCGCCTTTGTGCCTATGGCGCTCAAACTTGTCTCCCTCCAAGCTACTCGCAGAGAGGGAGAATCTCCCTCTTTGCAATTTCCCAAGTTGGAGCCTCTGTTAATGGCGTGAAGTAACTGTGCAGCGCTATCATTTTCCTTTAGTGCAAAATCAGTAAACACGTGGGTAAATAGTGCTATCATTATCTTTTATCGCAAAATATTAGTGTTTGATTTGAGGCGTTACTGAACCACACACACATCCCGGTACTTTAGTGTCGAGTGGAACAGTGCAGTGTGTGGTTGAGGCAGAGTCCTCAGTGTGTGGTTGAGGCAGAGGGTTGAGGCAGAGTCCTCAGTGTGTGGTTGAGGCAGAGTCCTCAGTGTGTGGTTGAGGCAGAGGATTGAGGCAGAGTCCTCAGTGTGTGGTTGAGGCAGAGGATTGAGGCAGAGTCCTCAGTGTGTGGTTGAGGCAGAGGGTTGAGGCAGAGTCCTCAGTGTGTGGTTGAGGCAGAGTCCTCAGTGTGTGGTTGAGGCAGAGGATTGAGGCAGAGTCCTCAGTGTGTGGTTGAGGCAGAGTCCTCAGTGTGTGGTTGAGGCAGAGTCCTCAGTGTGTGGTTGAGGCAGAGGATTGAGGCAGAGTCCTCAGTGTGTGGTTGAGGCAGAGGATTGAGGCAGAGTCCTCAGTGTGTGGTTGAGGCAGAGGATTGAGGCAGAGTCCTCAGTGTGTGGTTGAGGCAGAGTCCTCAGTGTGTGGTTGAGGCAGAGGATTGAGGCAGAGTCCTCAGTGTGTGGTTGAGGCAGAGGATTGAGGCAGAGTCCTCAGTGTGTGGTTGAGGCAGAGGGTTGAGGCAGAGTCCTCAGTGTGTGGTTGAGGCAGAGGGTTGAGGCAGAGTCCTCAGTGTGTGGTTGAGGCAGAGTCCTCAGTGTGTGGTTGAGGCAGAGAATTGAGGCAGAGTCCTCAGTGTGTGGTTGAGGCAGAGGGTTGAGGCAGAGTCCTCAGTGTGTGGTTGAGGCAGAGTCCTCAGTGTGTGGTTGAGGCAGAGGATTGAGGCAGAGTCCTCAGTGTGTGGTTGAGGCAGAGGATTGAGGCAGAGTCCTCAGTGTGTGGTTGAGGCAGAGGATTGAGGCAGAGTCCTCAGTGTGTGGTTGAGGCAGAGGATTGAGGCAGAGTCCTCAGTGTGTGGTTGAGGCAGAGGGTTGAGGCAGAGTCCTCAGTGTGTGGTTGAGGCAGAGGGTTGAGGCAGAGTCCTCAGTGTGTGGTTGAGGCAGAGTCCTCAGTGTGTGGTTGAGGCAGAGTCCTCAGTGTGTGGTTGAGGCAGAGGATTGAGGCAGAGTCCTCAGTGTGTGGTTGAGGCAGAGGATTGAGGCAGAGTCCTCAGTGTGTGGTTGAGGCAGAGGATTGAGGCAGAGTCCTCAGTGTGTGGTTGAGGCAGAGGATTGAGGCAGAGTCCTCAGTGTGTGGTTGAGGCAGAGGGTTGAGGCAGAGTCCTCAGTGTGTGGTTGAGGCAGAGGGTTGAGGCAGAGTCCTCAGTGTGTGGTTGAGGCAGAGTCCTCAGTGTGTGGTTGAGGCAGAGGATTGAGGCAGAGTCCTCAGTGTGTGGTTGAGGCAGAGGATTGAGGCAGAGTCCTCAGTGTGTGGTTGAGGCAGAGGATTGAGGCAGAGTCCTCAGTGTGTGGTTGAGGCAGAGGATTGAGGCAGAGTCCTCAGTGTGTGGTTGAGGCAGAGGGTTGAGGCAGAGTCCTCAGTGTGTGGTTGAGGCAGAGGGTTGAGGCAGAGTCCTCAGTGTGTGGTTGAGGCAGAGGATTGAGGCAGAGTCCTCAGTGTGTGGTTGAGGCAGAGGATTGAGGCAGAGTCCTCAGTGTGTGGTTGAGGCAGAGGGTTGAGGCAGAGTCCTCAGTGTGTGGTTGAGGCAGAGGGTTGAGGCAGAGTCCTCAGTGTGTGGTTGAGGCAGAGGGTTGAGGCAGAGTCCTCAGTGTGTGGTTGAGGCAGAGGGTTGAGGCAGAGTCCTCAGTATGTGGTTGAGGCAGAGGGTTGAGGCAGAGTCCTCAGTATGTGGTTGAGGCAGAGGGTTGAGGCAGAGTCCTCAGCGCGTGGAGAAAACCCGCAGGGAAACTTTTGGCCGTTAGTGACGTGTTGTGAGACGCGAGCGTCCTGGGCTGTGACGTGGTCACGTGCTCAAAACCCGGAACTAGGTCCCTGTAGTAAATGATAAACTAACAAACCATTAATTAACTTTTACCATCAACAACTGTTGAATCGTAGAAAAATATAATGTCACTTCGTTCCCAACAGTTTTTACGCACAGCTTTGTAGTTCAGCCCGTAAACACTAACCCCAGTGTGAATAAACAGGGCTGTGTTTTATTTACGCTGTAAAAACTACAGCCGCCATTTTGCTGCCGTTGTTTCCAGCGCGCGCCGAAGCGTAAACACATGTTTTTAATGTCAGTGTGTGGAATAATTCCATAATTCTGCCGCAGTTTTACACATTTATAAAACTAACGTGCTGATAAAACGCCAGAAAGAAATGACAAAATCAGTCGTTTTGTTTCTGTTGTATGTTTTAATTGAAATGTCTCTCGGTGGGGAAGTCTCCTGTGCGCGCAGTGCATCATGGGATTTGTGGTTCTCGGTCAGGGAGGCGCTCGGTTTCTGTCTCCCCGCAAACGGCTGCGTGTTTCTGCTGCGGCTCCTTCATCACGCAGCTGCAGGACCAGAAACACCCGGATTATTAGTGAAAACGCCGCGGAGGGTCAGAGACGCGCGGTTAGTGGTGAATAGTCGCGGTTTGGTGTGGCACTGCGGGGTTTATTATCCGTGCAGCAGGACAGGTGGGGACACACACACTGTTTATACTTTATTACACTTCAGGAATGTGTTATTAATGCAGGAATACACTCTCAGACGCGTGCTTTGGATTATTATTATTATTGATTCATTGGTAGTAGTAGTATTGATCATTGGTGATGATTATATATGTGTGTGTGTGTGTGTGTGTGTGTATCACACACAGACTGCAGAGAATCTGAATATACTCTCTCTCTCTCTCTCTCTCTCTCTCTCTCTCTCTCTCTGTCTGTCTCTGTCCATCAGCTGCCCTGTTAATGGAGGACGAACGACAGCGCTCTGTCCATACGGCAATGAAGAGAGAGACTGACCCCGGTAATGATGGCGGGAGAAAAAGTGGGAAAGGGAGGAGGATGGAGAGAAAGAGAAAGATGGTTGGAGTGGTAGAGGGAGGAAGGGATAGTGGTGATGATGAAGGAGGGAGAAAACATGGGGAAAGGAAAGTGGAGGAAAACAAGGTTGGGAGGAGAGAATAATGGAGGGAGAGAGAATAAGGAACAGAAACAGAAGTAGAAAATGAAAAGTAGGGAAAGATTGAGACAGAGAAGGAGGGGGAAAGAAGGGCAGAAAGGATGGAGACAATTCAGGATAAAGGTTAAAGTGTGAGAACAAGAGAGGGGAGAGGAAGAGAAGGAGGGAAGAATAGAGAGAATTTGGGATAAAAAGAAAGAGATGGAGAAAGAAGGAGAGTGGTGGAGAGAGGGATGGGAGAAGGAGAGAGAGGAAGAGGAGAGAAGACATGAGAAAAGATGAGAAGCATTTGGAAAATTTGGGCTTGAGGGAGAGAAAGGATGGCGAGAGAGAGAGAGAGAGAGAGAGAGAGCGCGTTTAAACATGACTCATGGTTTTACACAGTTCATTGCAGAGGTGTGCACAACAATGGAATTTCAAATGCTTCTCTGCAGCTGTGTGTGTGAGAGAGAGAGAGAGCAAGAGCAAAAAAAATCAAGTGCTCCATATTAAAGGAGAAGTTTAGCCAAAAATGAAGCGTCCCCGTTGCCCCTCCCACTTTACCAACATGTTTGGCGTCTTGTGTTTGTTTGATACTGAAGCTACAATGCTAATGTTGCTAACATCTCACTGCAAACCTTTAGTGTAAATCTGTCTCTCAAACCGTGTCCAGTGCTCAGTGTCTTCTCTCCCTGTCTCACACACTGACATGGTGACGTTTCTTGACTTTTGGAGGCGATGAGCACAACCTTCTTCAGATCTTCGAGTCTTTACTTCGAAAACCTCGAGCCGAGTCCCCGAGTGCGTTCACACCTGTTACTCTGTGAGTCAAATCTGAATCAGTATGAAATTGATTCTTTTGATTTGTTTGCTATTTGAACCAAAAAGCAGAAGAAATGTTGTGCGGGGCTTGTGTCGGTCTGAAAACGTCCTTTTCAAACATTTATTGCACATCGAAGTCACACAACTCACCTGAGCAGAAATAACGAGTTTAAACAGTTTGTGTATCACATCCAGTATTTTTTTTTCTTTTTTTGTACTTGTCTGTCTGAAGCTCCAGAATTCATGGCATTTCTGCAGAGCTACAGCTCTGTGCTTTGGTTCAGTTTAGCAGCTCACTTCCACTACGTTCACACTGCAGGCTGAAGTGACTCAAATCCGATCTTTTCACCCATATGTGACCTGTATCCGATCTTTTATTGACAATATGAACGACACAGATCCGATTTTTTCAAATCCGACCCAGGCCGTTTGGATATGTGGTCCTAATTCCGATTCCTATCGGATCTTTTCATATGCGACTTCAGTCTGAACCGCCAGGTCGCATTCATCCGACTTACACGTCATCAACAAGCCACAAATGTCACTATTCTGCGCTGAAGTAGGCGGCGGGTCTCTCAAAAAAAGTTACAACAACATGGAGCATGACATCAATGTGACTCCGCACCCACACGTTCCTTTGAACGGAGGTTGCAGTCACTACCCCGCAGAACGCCCGAGCCAAACCCCTTGCCCTCTTCCTTCTCAACCTCCTCCTTAACATCAGGCTATTGTGCATGTTCTGGCTCCATCGCAACAACAACTGCATCATCGCCAGGTACTCCATGCTGGCTACTGTCATACACAGGAAACCTTAGGTTACTTCCGTAAACACTGGCCATGCTCACTGCGTGTGACGTCGTCGTATCCTGCAATGCGCGTGCGGAACACTTTTAGGTCGCTTTTCGTTCATACTGAGGATCACATACAAGTCGCATATATTTGTTAATGTGAACGACCTCACAAAAAAATCGGATTTCACAAAAAAATCAGAATTGAGCATTAAGCCTTGCAGTGTGAATGTAGTGAAAAACTCTTAAAGGAAACGCAGCAGCTCCAAGTGTTCCGTTCAAATAGACAAAACACTGTTTCCTTTGGTTGCCACGGTTTTGCCGATAGTCTCTGGTTCCAGTGCATGAAAACGAACCCTTGCGAGAACATTAGGACCTGCACACCTCTGAAGAAATTTGACCTGGCCACTGGGGGGTGCTGTTTACAGAGGGTGCTTGGACCCCACAGATCTGCTATAGGGGGCGAAGGATGAAGGGGGTTGGATCAAGGAGTTTTTGGGAGGTGTGTGTACAGAACAGAAGATTTCAGGTGACTTGTTAGCGACATTAGCATCGTAGCTCGAGTACTAAAGAAAATTAAAGAAGTGAATTTCAAACACCGTCTCAGCTCGTTGATGACATCTGGGGGTTTTATTTTTATCCAGCTTGGTCCTTCAACAGCAGTGTGTGTGGGTGGTGTAGGAACAGTACTGAGCTGTCAGAGGGAGACAGGTGTGTGTGTTCTGTCACTCTAAAATGTATCTTATCCCCTCCAGGTGCGTTGTGGTGAAATCCTGAAACATCTGGACGCATACACACACACACACACACACACACACTTACTTCTTCTGCTCCAGCATGAACACACTGTTAAGGAAACCAGACAGAAGATTGGAGGCTCCTGGTGTGTGTGATTGACAGATCCCACATCGAGAAGATCAGAGCGTGTGTGTGAGTGAGTGAGAGAGAGAACGAGAGAGAGAGAGAAATGGATTGGATGCGGGACTGGGTGCAGGCCGTGCGGGAGTGCGAGGGCGGGGCTTTGGGCACAGTGCTCTGTTTAGCTGTGCTGTTTATATGGTACTGTTACCGTGTGGGCTGTGAACATGCCTCCTACACACCTGAGTCTCGCTCCAGCCCTCCTGAACTCTCATCAGCAAAACTCCGCCCTACACTGGGTGGAGTCAGAACAGGGGGTGGGGCCAGTGAGGAGGAGCTGAACGGATTTGCGTACTGTCAATCACCCGAGTGTTTCCGGTGCTCACGGCCCGGCGATGGATTTAATCAACGACTTTATCACAATCTACAGGACTACGCTAAACGCTACACATGGGCAGGTCTGTGTGTGTTACGTTGTATTATATTTACAGCAAATATCTTGCAATTACAAAACATTAAGTATTTTAAACTATTTTTACTTCTATATCTGTGTAATGTGTGTGTATATATATAATTTATATATATTATATACTGTTTTATTTATTGCTTATAATTTAATGTTTAGTAAACAGGTTAAATACTCGCTTTTTATTTGAGCTTTTTATATATAACTGTTTTTTGTATTTAATTTATATTTGTGACATTACTCTCTGAACATTTTTCAAATGTGTTTATTGATTTATTTTGCCGTTGTTTTATTTTGGAAGTATAAACTGATTATTATTATTGTCGTTGTTGTTGTTTATGAATCTACAGGTATGGGGCGTGTGTATAAAGGTGTGCGTGAACAGGACCGGTATCGTCTGTGTAATCGTCCATCCATCCAGAAGGCGGAGGTGTTTTTCCTGCCCGATCTTCCGTCGGCTCCGTTTTTCTCTCGTGAAGCTCAGAAGCATGATGTGGAGCTGCTGGAGAGAAGTTTCCCTGCACTGCTGGCTGAGTTTGAGAGCGTGTACCGCACGCCCCCGCCCCTCGCGCCCGGCTGGAAGGCTAACAGCACGCCACGGGGACACTGGTGGACCTTCTACCTGGTGAACCAGGGCACGACGCTGGCGCTGAACGCTCGCCGCTGCCCGCGTACGTGGAGGGTCCTGGGACAACTGCGCACCTTCATCACCAACAACGTGTTCGGAAACGCCTGCTTCTCCGTCATCAGCCCCGGAGCCACCATCACTGAGCACTACGGACCCACCAACGTCCGCCTGCGCTGCCACCTGGGTGAGACTCGCACCGCACGTGTGTGTGTGTGTGTGTGTGTGTGTGTGTGTGTGTGTGTGTGTGTGTGTGAGAAAGAGAGGGCAGAGAAAGGGTGTTAGTAGATCAGCTGTAGTTTGGATTCTCATTTTTTTAATGTGCTCGTGTGTGTGTGTGTGTGTGTGTGTGTGTAAGAGAGAGAGAGAGAGAGAGAGAGACACACACACACACAACGGTGAAAGTGTGTTACTGGTTCACTTGCACAGCCTGGTTTTGGGTAGATGATTTATTATATACACACACTGAGTTACCATTTCAACACACACGTTCTTGTACTTCTATCTTTGTGGGGACTCAATGACAAAATACATTCCTGAGCCCTTTACCATCACAACTAAATGCTTAACTCCACCCCTTACCCTAACCCACCCCTTATCCTAACTCCTTACCCCCACCCCTTACTCCCACCCCTTACCCTAACCCCACCCCTTACCCTAACCCCACCCCTTACCCTAACCTCACCTCTTAACCCCACCCCTTAGGCTGACCTCAACCTCATTCAAACCTGATCCCTAAAACTGAGTCTTAACTATCAAACAGCCCTGTGAAGAACTGAGGACCGGACAAAATGTCCTCACGTCCCACAAATGTCCTCACTCTGGTGGTACAAAACATATTCCAGTCCTCAATATGTAGCAAGTACACACACACACACACACACACACACACACACACACACACACACAGAGCAGGTCAGTAATTGTTACTGATAATGCTTGTGTGTAATTTTGTCAGGAGAAAGGTGTGGGAGTTGATGTGCAGATCTGTATGTAAGGTGTGTGCATGTGTGTATAATGTGTGTGTGTGTTTAGGGCTGAAGGTGCCTCCTCACTGTGAATTGGTGGTAGGCGGGGAGCCGCAGTGTTGGTCTGAGGGAAACTGTCTGCTGTTTGACGACTCGTTCCTCCACACAGCCTTCCATGATGGTGAGGCACGCACACACACACACAATCACTGTAGACCTCAGTAGCACAGGTTATGGCCTTTATATGCCTGATATAACAGGAAATTGTGATGTCAAAAATGAATGTGTGCGATCTCCACACACTGAGTGTACACACTGGGTCCGACCTGCCCCGTGTCCAAGATCGCTCACTCGTTCACTCCTCCCTACTCCGTATATAGGGGATTACTCTATAGAGGACTATACAGTGAGCTCATTGGTAAAATGTAAAAACGCTTTTGGACACTAGTCCGTCGTGCTGGTATTTACGTCATTACTGTCGCACAATTAAAACGTGCCGGATCAGTCGGCTGGTGGGTTTCAAAATAATAAATACGTGCGTGTGTTTTTGTGATAAATCCATATTATACTGAGCGCATTTCACACATTAATCAATACAAAGTCCCTGCAGCTTTCAGTTCTTTTAAATCAAGGCTGAATCCTTTCTGCTTCGCCGCTGCCTTTTATTAAATCACATTTAACACGAGAGACACGAGAGAGTGAGAAGTCAGTGCTGTTGTTGGCGTTGAAAAGAAATTAATATTCGTGTGTTTGTCACAGAAATCTACTTCAGGCCTTTAAGTGTCGAGATCACAGTCTTTAAAACAAAACCGTTCAGTCGTGTCGTGTAAATGTTTTAGTATCAATGTAGTCACTGTCCTGGTTCTGGTTCCTGTACCTTCATCTGTGTGTGTGTGTGTGTGTGTGTGTGTGTGTGTGTGTGTGTGTGTGTGTGTGTGTGTGTGAGATCAGGTGCTCCAGAAGACGGACCCCGTGTCGTGTTCATGGTGGATTTGTGGCATCCAAACGTAGCAGCAGCTGAGAGACAGGCACTCGACTACATCTTCACCCCGGGACGCTGAGATGGAGCGAGAGATGGAGAGAGCGAAAGCGATGGATGGAGAGAGAGAGAGAGAGAAGAGGGGTGGAATGAGGGATAGATAAAGATAAATGAGTAATAACAGTGAAGTGAAGCTGATAACTTTCACATTTTACTGTACATAGGTGTTTCCTTATGAAGCGTCACAGTTCAGTCTCTCCTGAAATGAGAGAGAGAAAGACAGAGAGAGAGAGAGAGAGAGAGATGGACAGATTCAGCGATAAACAGAAAGACAGAGAGAGAGAAATGAGTAACAGAACAGTGAGACAGAAGTGAAGTGGAAAAAACCCAAATTACACTTTTTATGTAAATAGATTTTCACAAATCAGTCTCTCTGTGGTAGAAAAGTAGAAAGATGGATGGATTGAAGGATGGATAGATTGAAGAGTGAACAACTTAATGCACATTTTTCTGCACATGCAGATTTCCTGATGAAGCGTCACAGAGAGAGAAACGCCAGCAGAGGGACGAGTAACAGAGCAGTGAGGAGGACAAACCGCTCATATTTATACAGATTTATGCAAGTCACTCTCTCATCAGAGAGAGAGAGAGAGAGAGAGAGTAAATGATGATGGAGAGAGAGATGAGAAAGAGAACTGAGGGAAATCGTTACATGTGCACCTTTTTCTGTACATAAGTGTTTTCTAGTTTTTCAGTATTTGGTCAAAGAAAACAAAATGAAAGGAAGGAAGGAAGAAAAAGAGAAGAGGCGCTGTAGTGTTAGTGAAAGCACAGTTTTTGTACACGAGTGTTTCCTGATGCCTCGTGGTCCAGTCTGTTCAAAAATGATGGGAAAGAGAGAAGGATAAAGTAGAGGAGTGCATCAGGACACGAATTAGCCATTGATCACACACTCATTTACTTTATTTATTTCATCTTCACGAATTGTTTTATCCTCATCAGCGTCGCTTATATCCATATACACACATTTTTAAAACTTATTTTATAAAAAAAAAGATTTCTCATCCGAAAATCTCTCCATCCACACGAACACACAAACCGTTTGGAAGCGTTCACATGATCACATCAAAACCTCAAGAACAGCATCAGGGAAGGAGAAATGCAGAAAAAAATCAACCTGAACACATTTTTAAATGCAATGGCAAACGCGAAGATTGATACGAGTGACACTGGCAGTGAGGTGGAACTAAAGGTTCCTCTCGAATACAGCGGCTTCTCCAGGATCTTATCCTAAATCTGCGTGGATTCACTCCAGTCTGACTCGGTCTCCTCCACACGACGTGGAAATAAACTGCAAAGACGATAGCAAATACATTTCAGAGCACAAAGAGACATCCTGATCACGAGTCATGACACGTGCAACCAACACAAGATGTAAAAACACTGAGAATGTACAGATTTCTCCAGCTTTTCAAAACACAGAATGAAAAAACTACATTTTCTAAAATATCTGTTCCGTGTGAACAGGGCGTAAAAATGTCAGAGAAGGTGATTATAAAAAAATAATAATAATAACCATGTGACAGCAATTAAAAAACCACCCCCACGACACGCACAGCAGTTAAACTTTTATACACATGCATGCTGATGAAGCCTCATGGTCTGGTGTCCTGATAAAGAAGAAAGGAAGATGTAGAAGAGTGAGGAAAAAGAGAGAAATAGATTGAGATGCACTGCATGTGAAGAGAGAGAGAGATGAATAACAGGCAGTAAAACAGCTAAAGTAAACAATCAGACTGACATTGGGATATTTTCTGTATATAAGCAGTGAAGACATGAGCACACGACTGCATCATTACTGCTGAAAGACAGAGAGAGAGAGAGTGAGAGTGACGGGTCTGAGGTGAACAATATTTCTTGCACATTTTCTGTACATAAATGTTTACAGATCGGATCCAGTCTAAGTGTTTATTAAATGTCCAGGCCAGGGTGTACAAACTTATGAAAGTATGAATGTATAGCACTTTTCAGGTCAAAAGCGTTCACGGTGCATTTTTTTAACATTCTGGCATGGATGGAAAATGTACATATCTAAAAATATAAATATATTCTGTATTTTCTCTCCATGTCAGAAGGACAGTAAACAACGTCGCACTGACGCTAACGACATCTTTACGACCTGTTTATGTAGTGTTTATACACACGCTGGTGTGACGTAAAGACTGTGCTATAATGCTGTTTAACACACTCACTCCTCGTCCACTTCCCTTTGGCTCCATCCCAAATTGTGCACTTTATCCTTATACACTTGATTATTTACCTGAACAGAACTAAGAATTGTTCATAATTAGCACACAAGCTAGTCAGTATGCTAGTTGTTTAGCTAGCCACTCAATAAACCAATGTAACTATGTATAAATATCACACAAATATCCTTGGTCACTTTAAAACGTTTCTAATTAAGGTTGTACAATTTAGCAAACTGTAGTTAGTTGCCATGCTAGCAACTTAGCGAGGTTTTTCTGAGGAAATCAATTCAGCTACATTTCCTGGCATGTAATAAACTTGTATGTCTTTGGGTTTTTAAGTCAGTAGGGCAAGTGGACAAACAGTATTGAAACACAGGAGCAGATAGCGTAAAAATAAATCAGTTGGATGAGGTAAAGCACTAGCAGCAGCACCAAAGCCTGCTAACTTTCTCTTTAATATTCCGATCAATTTTTGCGCCACTTTGAAGCGCTTTGTATTTCTAGTTGTGTTCAAGGCGAACTCGTGAACCGGTGTTTTCAGTGGGATGATGCTTAAAAGAAACAGTATGTTACAGACACAGTGTATGAGCTAGCTAATGGCTAAGGCTAGTGATTTAGCTAGCTAAAAAGTACACAGTGACAGTTGGAACATCAACGTTTACCTCAGATGTGTGGGTAAATTGTTGAAAAAACACTCCAGATGGCTAAAATCACTCTGTAGTTACACTGAGCATCAGCCGCCAAGAGGAATAATGTGATCTGGCTTATTTAAAGAAAAACGAATGCAACCAACAGCTGCTTGCTCTGAACTTTTGTGTCCTACACCATGAGAACCTTCTCGTGAACACAATGACACACGACTGTGTTTGAACGCAGTGTCTTGTACAGAAGCACACTTTGAAGTTTACAGTATCGATATAAACAAACGCAGCACTTTCAGCTCATTCAGACGCTTCAGTGGTCGACCGCTTCGTTCGTTCTGTGCTACTCGTACATTCCTTTTGTAAGGACCCGAACTGATCGGGACACGCCGTATCGTAATCGGTGGCTTTTTTTCTAGCGTCGTGTGACTTTTGCAGCCGAGCGTGTGACGGGTTTTATGCTGAAGTTCTGACTTTCTGTGTTTCCTAGATGTGATTTTTGCTACAGCTGAGAGATGATGATGTGTGTTTAATAAAGAGCTGATTGTACAACCTTGTGTGTGTGTGTGTGTGTGCGTGCACACGTGCAAGCTCTCTGTTTTTATTTGATAAACCAGTGACTGTACTTGAGTGTGTAAATTTAAGCTAAAATGTCTCTCATGCACAGCACAGTGGTGTAGTGGTTAGCGCTGTCGCCTCACAGCAAGAAGGTCCTGGGTTCGAGCCCCGTGGCCGGCGAGGGCCTTTCTGTGCGGAGTTTGCATGTTCTCCCCGTGTCCGCGTGGGTTTCCTCCGGGTGCTCCGGTTTCCCCCACAGTCCAAAGACATGCAGGTTAGGTTAACTGGTGACTCTAAATTGAGCGTAGGTGTGAATGTGAGTGTGAATGGTTGTCTGTGTCTATGTGTCGCCCTGTGATGATCTGGCGACTTAGCCAGCTGTGAATCCTGCCTCTCACCCATAGTCAGCTGGGATAGGTTCCAACCCGCCCGCAACCCTGTGGAACAGGATAAGCGGCTACAGATAATGGGTGGATGGATGGCTGTCTCTGATGCCCTCTAGTGGCGAACAGCAGTAAAAAAAAATTTTTATTTATTTATTTAACTCCCAACCACATTCCACTATTCTTTTATTTCCCTTTTCTTTTGTTAACCTCTAAAGTGTTCAGGGTTAATACATATAGATAAAACAGCTTGTTATAAATCAACAAGGTTTTTGAAAAAACTGTGAAATTGATCTTTCAAATTTCTCATAAATATAGGCTCTGAGGGACCTGGCAACTTGTCCAGGGTGTACCCCGCCTTTCGCCCGTAGTCAGTTGGGATAGGCTCCAGCTTGCCTGCGACCCTGTAGAACAGGATAAAGCGGCTAGAGATAATGAGATGAGATGAGATGAGATGAGATGAGATGAGATGAGATAGGCTCTGAGGACAAAACACTGCAATATGTGGCTCCATTTTACACATTAATGCCTCCTCCACCTCCTGCACTCTGAGAGCAGCTCAATCTCGCAGATAGAAAGAAATTCATTGGTTCAAACAGCGGGTGAGTGGAGCTTGTTTTTTTTTAAACGTTGTTCCTCCCTGAGCTAGTTACTGTCGCTGGAATGCACTTTGCGTGAAGCTAACTTCATACTCTCATGTTGGTGCATTTTCTAGCTTCAGCTACATAAGGCATATAAACTCTAAACTCTTTTGACTATTAGTGTTAACTTATTATCAAGACAGGTAAATAACTGGCTACTAGGTGTTGGTGAGAAACTTGATATTAGCATGTTGGTTCATTTTCTAATAGTGATGTTAAACTAGAAAGCTGCTCAGAAAGCTAGCTAAAGCTTAGGTTACTGTCTATGCATGCTCTCATTGTGTCCATGTGAGGTTCTTCTGGGTTCTCCAGTTTCCTCCTACCTCCAAAACATGCTGTTAGTGGGATCAGTGAGTTTATATTCACATGAAGGTGTGTGTATGTCTGTGAGAGAGAGAGAGAGGAGGGAGGCCATGTTGTGTGCTGACCTGCTGTTATAAACCATTTGAGATTTCTGCGAGTTTTTAATGAGGTTTAATGTGTTTCTGATGATCTGTGATGGTAGTTTAATGTAATGTGTGGTTCCTAATGATGCCTGATGGCTTTTCTAATTTTATTCTGATGGTCATCAGGTCCCCGTGAAAGACACAGTTTCCAAATGTTCATTTGTTTTGAGGTGAATAAAGCACTGACAGTGTTTTCTCCTCAGTCACACTGCATTTACATTACAGTTCATGGCACCAGGTGCCATCAGGGTTCTTAACACGTCACAGTTCAGCATTTCTGGTACTGACTATGATAAAATGGAGGATGATCACTGGTGCAGGAGTGTGTGTGTGTGTGTGTGTGTGTGTGTGTGTGTGTGTGTGTGTGTGTGTGAAATCACCCTATACTGAAACACACACTGCAGTAAACTAGAACCTGACTGAGATGTACAGCTGTTATGTAAATGAGGTTCCTGGGAACATTATCAGCATCTGTTTTTGTAAGATAGCGTCGCATACTGAACCCTGACTGCGATGTGGACATGGACACAGCTTCTTCTCTTCCTCTACCTGCTGACTGGGATTTGAGAGTTGAAATCACCAGCAGCAGAATTTGTACTGGCTGCAAAATCGGTTGCTAAAATAAAACTTATTGCATAACACACACACACACACACACACACACACACACACACATACTTTGCATAAGCTACAGTCTTACACAATAATATGAACGACTCAAACTGCAGATAGTGAACAACAGGGAAACATCACCTGAAGCATTGACCCTGTGTGCACTCACCTGTCCCATCATGCACCACTGAAAGTGGGCGGGGCTTGTACAAGATACAACTGATGCAAAATGACTCCATCACTACAGATGATTAAGATACATTGAAGCGAAAATCATAATCACACAACCCCGGAGATAATGAGTGCAGATCACAAATAAATATATAAAATATAAATTTGGGAAAAAAAAGAAACATATGATTAAACAATTGTAACTATACACATGACAATAGTATAAACGTATTGTAAATACTTCAGTATAAATATATGAAAATAATGTCCATTAAATCATTTCACCATCTATGAAAATGTATAATATCACTTTGTTGTACATTTACAGTGAAGAAGAATGAACGATAAAAATATACTATACAGTATATAAACACATTGATCAGGCATAACATCAAAACCGCTGACAGGTGACGTGTAAAACTCATGTGATTATGTCGTTACAATGGCACCTGTAAAAGGGGTGTGGTATATTATGTAGTGAGGGAACAGTCAATTCTTGAAGTTCATGTGTTGGAAGCAGGAAAAATGGGCGAGTGTAAGAATCTGAGTGACTCTGACAAGGGCCACATTGTGATGGCGAGATGACTGGGTCTGAACATCTCCAAAATGGCCCATCCTGTGGGGGTGTTCCCAGTGTGCAGTGGTTAGTACTGAACAAAAGTGGTCCAAGGAAGGAGAACCGGTGAACGGGCGATAGGGTCATGGGCATCCAAGGCTCACTGAAGTGCTCCTGTAGCACAAACTGCTGGAAAAGTGAATGCTGGCTCTGACAGAAAGGAGTCAGAACACACAGTGTCTCACAGCTTGCTGTGTCTGGAGCTGTGTAGTTGCAGATCAGTCAGAGTGACCATGCTGACCCCCTGTACACCACCGAAAGACCTACAATGGGCACGTGAGCATCAAAACTGGACCATGGAGCAATGGAAGAAGGTGGTCTAGTCTGATGGATCACGTTTCCTTTTACATCATGTGGATGGCTGGGTGCGTGTGTGTCACTCACCTGGTGAAGAGATGGCACTGGGATACACTATGAGAAGAAGGGAAGCTGGTGGAGGCATGTGATGCTCTGGGTGATGTTCTGCTGGGAAACCTTGGGTCCTGATGTTCATGTGGATGTTATTTTAACACATACCTCCTACCTGAACATTGCTGTTGACCGAGTACATATATATTCATTCATGCAGTATAGAAATGAAATGAACTATATTATAGAATGATACATTATATTGTAAATTATATTAAACATTAATTTAAAATAATATACCATTATAATTGATGCACTAAAAACATTTTAACTATTAAACCAAGAATATTTTGGGAATAATGTTTTTAGAAAATTAACATACTCAAATATTATAATTAGAGATATTAAAGGGGAACTGAAGTCATTTTTAAACTTGCTTTATTTCTTAATTAATGTTTTATTCAATTAAATTTTTGGTTTTATTAACCTTATATCGTGACTCATATTGGCATATTATATTACACTTGTCAGCCTTTTTGGTTTTTAGTCATGTTGAATGTAGTTCGTTTGGTCCACGGTAGGCGTCGCTTATCTGCACGATCTTCGCGAGACTTGTGCAAAATTTAAAACGTGAAGTGTCAGCACTGCCATTTTGAAAACTGTTTACGCAGCGGCCAGATCGCCATATCATTCGAATTTAGATTAATTTCAAAATTTGCCAGCTTCATCAGTGATGGAGTGTCAGTCCTGCGCGCTGTGGCGTGTGCACCTGAAGGCGCGCCGAGTGGACTCCAGCACGCGCGCCATGAACAAGGCGCACCTGAGCTCAATTAAGGAACTATGTGTTTGCCTATTTAAGGACTGTGCTGATGCATTTGCACTGCAAAGTATTACAATACGCATGTATGCATTACTGAGCCTTTCTAATAGTTGTCTTGATTTCCTGTTTCACGATCCTTGTGCCTGTTTCTCGTTCTTGTCCTCGCTTAGCCTTTGATGTCCTGTTTGAGCCTCGACTGACCCTTTTGCCTGTATTCTCGTTTGTGATCTCGCCTGCCGTTTTGGATTGTTTGCCTGTGTATATATTGTCTCACTATATATATATATATATATATATATATATATATATATATATATATATATATATATATATATATACAGTGGTGCTTGAAAGTTTGTGAACCCTTTAGAATTTTCTATATTTCTGCATAAATATGACCTCAAACATCATCAGATTTTCACACAAGTCCTAAAAGTAGATAAAGAGAACCCAGTTAAACAAATGAGACAAAAATATTATACTTGGTCATTTATTTATTGAGGAAAATGATCCAATATTACATATCTGTGAGTGGCAAAAGTATGTGATCCCCTAGGATTAGCAGTTAATTTGAAGGTGAAATTAGAGTCAGGTGTTTTCAATCAATGGGATGACAATCAGGTGTGAGTGGGCGCCCTGTTTTATTTAAAGAACAGGGATCTATCAAAGTCTGATCTTCACAACACATGTTTGTGGAAGTGCATCATGCCATGAACAAAGGAGATTTCTGAGGACCTCAGAAAAAGCGTTGTTGATGCTCATCAGGCTGGAAAAGGTTACAAAACCATCTCTAAAGAGTTTGGACTCCACCAATCCACAGTCAGACAGATTGTGTACAAATGGAGGAAATTCAAGACCATTGTTACCCTCCCCAGGAGTGGTCGACCAACAAAGATCACTCCAAGAGCAAGGCGTGTAATAGTTGGCAAGGTCACAAAGGACCCCAGGGTAACTTCTAAGCAACTGAAGGCCTCTCTCACATTGGCTAATGTTAATGTTCATGAGTCCACCATCAGGAGAACACTGAACAACAATGGTGTGCATGGCAGGGTTGCAAAGAGAAAGCCACTGCTCTCCAAAAAGAATATGGCTGCTCATCTGCAGTTTGCTAAAGATCACGTGGACAAGCCAGAAGGCTATTGCAAAATGTTTTGTGGACAGATGAGACCAAAATAGAACTTTTTGGTTTAAATGAGAAGCGTTATGTTTGGAGAAAGGAAAACACTGCATTCCAGCATAAGAACCTTATCCCATCTGTGAAACATGGTGGTGGTAGTATCATGGTTTGGGCCTGTTTTGCTGCATCTGGGCCAGGACGGCTTGCCATCATTGATGGAACAATGAATTCTGAATTATACCAGCGAATTATAAAGGAAAATGTCAGGACATCTGTCCATGAACTGAATCTCAAGAGAAGGTGGGTCATGCAGCAAGACAACGACCCTAAGCACGCAAGTCGTTCTACCAAAGAATGGTTAAAGAAGAATAAAGTGAATGTTTTGGAATGACCAAGTCAAAGTCCTGACCTTAATCCAATGGAAATGTTGTGGAAGGACCTGAAGCGAGCAGTTCATGTGAGGAAACCCACCAACATCCCAGAGTTGAAGCTGTTCTGTATGGAGGAACGGGCTAAAATTCCTCCAAGCCGGTGTGCAGGACTGATCAACAGTTACCGCAAACGTTTAGTTGCAGTTATTGCTGCACAAGGGGGTCACACCAGATACTGAAAGCAAAGGGTCACATACTTTTGCCACTCACAGATATGTAATATTGGATCATTTTTCTCAATAAATAAATGACCAAGTATAATATTTTTGTCTCATTTGTTTAACTGGGTTCTCTTTATCTACTTTTAGGACTTGTGTGAAAATCTGATGATGTTTTAGGTCATATTTATGCAGAAATATAGAAAATTCTAAAGGGTTCACAAACTTTCAAGCACCACTGTATATATTCTGCACTTTATTAAACTGTATACTTCTGCACATACATCCACCTCCCTCACATACGTGACATGGAAATTATTCCATACGACTTCAAACCAACATGGAGTAGAGAAGAGTTGGAAAGATGACAGAATAAGGACGAGTCCGTTGCGCTGGTATTTACGTCATTACTGTCGCACAATTAAAACGTGCCAGATCAGGCGGCTGGTGGGTTTTCAAAATAATAAATACATGCGTGTATTTTTGTGATAAATCCATATTATACTGAGTGCATTTCCCACATAATCCTCACAAAGGTTTTGGACAGCACTACAAAATGGCGTCCCCACTACATAGTGCCCTATATAGCGAGTAGGGAGCGATTTCGGACACAGGGAAAACTTCCGGCTTGATTAAGTCAGCATTCAAAAGAGAACGCACGCGTCTTTTGACAATGTTGGCAGATGTTGGTGACTTTGATTTCCGCTGTACGTTTTACTTCCGTCCTACGATGTCTCGCACAGGTCTCAACGAATCTTGCTTACGGCCGTTGCTTTGACATATAGACTGATATATTACAGAGCATACGGTATTTCAAACACTCAGAACTTGCTACAGCAGCGACAAAATAGCGATCAAAAATGCATTCCTATATTTAATAAAATGAGATAAATAGAATTTTGATCATAAAAAATTTGCCTTCAGTTCCCCTTTAAAGGGACAGTTTATATATATATATTTTAAAAATTAAACTTCTGCTTTGTTATTTTATGATATGACAGTGATGTTGGTACATGTGTGTTCAAAACAGTAACATGCTCTTTTACATAAAGAGTTAATCAGAGGTGCTTTGGACAGTTAAAGGTTTTTTTTTTTTTTTTGCTTTGTAAAGGGGTTCTACTTGAAAACACCTTTAAAAAAGTGAACCGTTCTGTTCCAGGGTTCTGTGTAAAATCTTCAGTAACACAAGAGGGAGCTAAAGAGTTATGGATTTATTGATAATCAACAGAAACAGAAAACTATAATGTGAAAAATGGGATGTAACTTTAACTCACAGGCTCGTTCTTTATCTCACACACTCATACACACACTTGCCCACTCATACACACCATCACACACACTCATACACACCATCACACACCCTCATACACACACTCGCACACTCATACACACCCTCACACACTCATACACACCATCACACACCCTCACACACACTTGCACACTCATACACACCCTCACACACTCATACACACACTTGCACACTCATACACACCCTCACACACTCATACACACCCTCACACACTCATACACACACTTGCACACTCATACACACCCTCACACACTCATACACACCATCACACACCCTCACACACACTCGCACACTCATACACACCATCACACACTCATACACACCATCACACACCCTCACACACACTCGCACACTCATACACACCATCACACACCCTCACACACACTCGCACACTCATACACACCCTCACACACTCATACACACCATCACACACCCTCACACACACTCGCACACTCATACACACCATCACACACTCATACACACCATCACACACCCTCACACACACTCGCACACTCATACACACCCTCACACACTCATACACACCATCACACACCCTCACACACACTCGCACACTCATACACACCATCACACACTCATACACACCATCACACACCCTCACACACACTCGCACACTCATACACACCATCACACACCCTCACACACACTCGCACACTCATACACACCCTCACACACTCATACACACCATCACACACCCTCACACACACTCGCACACTCATACACACCATCACACACTCATACACACCATCACACACCCTCACACACACTCGCACACTCATACACACCATCACACACTCATACACACCATCACACACCCTCACACACACTCGCACACTCATACACACCATCACACACTCATACACACCATCACACACCCTCACACACACTTGCACACTCATACACACCCTCACACACTCATACACACACTTGCACACTCATACACACCCTCACACACACACACACACACACACACACACACACACACACACACACACACACACACACACACTTGCACACTCATACACACCCTCACACACACACACTCATACACACACTTGCACACTCATACACACCCTTGCACACTCATACACACCCTTGCACACTCATACACACCCTCACACACTCATACACACCATCACACACACTCGCACACTCATACACGCCATCACACACCCTCATGCACACACATACACGCCCTCACACACTCATACACACACATACACACCCTTACACACCTTCACACACTCATACACACACTCACACACTCATACACACACTTGCACACTCATACACGCCCTCACACACTCATACACACACATACACACCCTTACACACCTTCACACACTCATACACACACTCACACACTCATACACACCCTCACACACACTCACACACCCTCACATACTCATACACACACTTGCACACTCATACACACCCTCACACACCCTCACATACTCATACACACCCTTGCACACTCATACACACCCACACACACCCTCATACACACACTCGAACACTCATACACACCCTCACACTCTCATACACACACAAACACACCTTTACACACCTGCACACACTCATACACACCCTCACACACTCATACACACTCATACACAGCCTCACATGCTCATACACACCCTTACACACCTTCACACACTCAGACACACCCTCATACACACCTTCACAGTCTCATACACACACTCTTACACTCAAACATACCCTCACACACTTGTACACAACCTCAAACACTCATAAATACTTTCACACACTCGTATACACCTTCACACACTCATACACAACCTCAAACACTCATACACACCCTCACACGCTCATACACACCCTCACACACTCATACACACCCTCACACACTCATACACACCCTCACACGCTCATACACACCCTCACACACTCATACACACCCTCACACGCTCATACACACCCTCACACGCTCATACACACCTTCACACACTCATATAAACACTCGCACACTCATACACACCATCACACACCCTCACACACACTCGCACACTCATACACACCCTCACACACTCATACACACCATCACACACCCTCACACACACTCGCACACTCATACACACCATCACACACTCATACACACCATCACACACCCTCACACACACTCGCACACTCATACACACCATCACACACTCATACACACCATCACACACCCTCACACACACTCGCACACTCATACACACCATCACACACTCATACACACCATCACACACCCTCACACACACTTGCACACTCATACACACCCTCACACACTCATACACACACTTGCACACTCATACACACCCTCACACACACACACACACACACACACACACACACACACACACACACACACACTCGCACACTCATACACACCCTCACACACACACACACACACACACACACACACACACACACACACACACACACTTGCACACTCATACACACCCTCACACACACACACTCATACACACACTTGCACACTCATACACACCCTTGCACACTCATACACACCCTTGCACACTCATACACACCCTCACACACTCATACACACCATCACACACACTCGCACACTCATACACGCCATCACACACCCTCATGCACACACATACACGCCCTCACACACTCATACACACACATACACACCCTTACACACCTTCACACACTCATACACACACTCACACACTCATACACACACTTGCACACTCATACACGCCCTCACACACTCATACACACCATCACACACCCTCACACACACTCGCACACTCATACACACCATCACACACTCATACACACCATCACACACCCTCACACACACTCGCACACTCATACACACCATCACACACCCTCACACACACTCGCACACTCATACACACCCTCACACACTCATACACACCATCACACACCCTCACACACACTCGCACACTCATACACACCATCACACACTCATACACACCATCACACACCCTCACACACACTCGCACACTCATACACACCATCACACACTCATACACACCATCACACACCCTCACACACACTCGCACACTCATACACACCATCACACACTCATACACACCATCACACACCCTCACACACACTTGCACACTCATACACACCCTCACACACTCATACACACACTTGCACACTCATACACACCCTCACACACACACACACACACACACACACACACACACACACACACACACACACACTTGCACACTCATACACACCCTCACACACACACACTCATACACACACTTGCACACTCATACACACCCTTGCACACTCATACACACCCTTGCACACTCATACACACCCTCACACACTCATACACACCATCACACACACTCGCACACTCATACACGCCATCACACACCCTCATGCACACACATACACGCCCTCACACACTCATACACACACATACACACCCTTACACACCTTCACACACTCATACACACACTCACACACTCATACACACACTTGCACACTCATACACGCCCTCACACACTCATACACACACATACACACCCTTACACACCTTCACACACTCATACACACACTCACACACTCATACACACCCTCACACACACTCACACACCCTCACATACTCATACACACACTTGCACACTCATACACACCCTCACACACCCTCACATACTCATACACACCCTTGCACACTCATACACACCCACACACACCCTCATACACACACTCGAACACTCATACACACCCTCACACTCTCATACACACACAAACACACCTTTACACACCTGCACACACTCATACACACCCTCACACACTCATACACACTCATACACAGCCTCACATGCTCATACACACCCTTACACACCTTCACACACTCAGACACACCCTCATACACACCTTCACAGTCTCATACACACACTCTTACACTCAAACATACCCTCACACACTTGTACACAACCTCAAACACTCATAAATACTTTCACACACTCGTATACACCTTCACACACTCATACACAACCTCAAACACTCATACACACCCTCACACACTCATACACACCCTCACACGCTCATACACACCCTCACACACTCATACACACCCTCACACGCTCATACACACCCTCACACACTCATACACACCCTCACACGCTCATACACACCCTCACACACTCATACACACCCTCACACGCTCATACACACCCTCACACACTCATACACACCCTCACACGCTCATACACACCTTCACACACTCATATAAACACTCACACACTCATACACACCATCACACACTCTCAAACACTCATACACAATCTCACACACTCACATGCTCATACACACCCTCAAAGACTTGTACACACCCTCATACACTCGTACACACATTTATGTACACAACCATCGATGATTCTACATAAACTCATACACTTGTATATTATCACACACACTCGTACACAACCTCACGCACTTCTATATTATCTCACAGACTCATCCAAAACCTCCTACACTCATACTCAACCTCACACACTCACTTACACATAAGCTCACACTCTTACATAACCTCGCACACTTCTACACAACCTTAAATACTCATACACAAACCATGTAAAGAAATCTAAAAAGATAAGTGGTCTCAATGAATTATGCAGATGATCAGATAACAGAGGTGTATCATGCAGGTTATTCTGAATATGGGCCTGTACTGGGACGTGGTGTTTAGTCAGGTGGAAGTGCGTAGGCGAGAGTGAGAGCGTGATGCATCCTGAAAGTTCACTGCTGTCTGGGAGTAAGGGGACATGGTCAAGATGGCAGAAAAAAAGAGCAGAAAGAAGAAACAAGGAGGCGTTGATGCTAATCATGGTGACGTGTGTGTGTGTGTGTGTGTGTGTGTGTGTGTGTGTGTGTGTGTGTGTGTGTGTGTGTGTGTGTGTGAATGAGGTGATCCACCTACATACCAGAACTGAGTGCTTGAGAGACACATGGTGCCTTATGAAACTGTGATAATAATAATAATAATAATAATAATAATAATAATAATAATAATAATGAACTATTACTACTTCACATTATCATTCACTACCTCACACTTTCATACATTATGTCACATCCTCAAACACAACTTCAAACCATCATACGCTCTCACACATTCATAAGCAAACTCACATCCTCATACACTATCTCACACAATCATACACAAATTCACATCAACATATACTACCTCAGGCGGCACGGTGGTGTAGTGGTTAGTGCTGTCGCCTCACAGCAAGAAGGTCCGGGTTCGAGCCCCGTGGCCGGCGAGGGCCTTTCTGTGCGGAGTTTGCATGTTCTCCCCGTGTCCGCGTGGGTTTCCTCCGGGTGCTCCGGTTTCCCCCACAGTCCAAAGACATGCAGGTTAGGTTAACTGGTGACTCTAAATTGAGCGTAGGTGTGAATGTGAGTGTGAATGGTTGTCTGTGTCTATGTGTCAGCCCTGTGATGACCTGGCGACTTGTCCAGGGTGAACCCCGCCTTTCGCCCGTAGTCAGCTGGGATAGGCTCCAGCTCGCCTGCGACCCTGTAGAAGGATAAAGCGGCTACAGATAATGAGATGAGATATACTACCTCACATACCAGAGGTGTACGTGTGTGAGGTAGTGCATGAGAATCTGAGGTTGTGTATGAGCGTGTGAGGTAGTGCATGAGGATCTGAGGTTGTGTAAGTGTGTGAGGTAGTGCATGAGGATGTGAAGTTGTGTATGAGCATGGGAGGTAGTGCATGAGGAACAGAGGTTGTATATGAGCATGTGATGTAGTGCATAAGGATCTGAGGTTGTGTATGAGTGTGTGATGTAGTGCATAAAGATGTGATGTACATGAGTGTGTGAGGTAGTGCATGAGGATGTGAGGTTGTGTATAAGTGTGTGAGGTAGTGCGTGAGGATGTCTAGAAGTGTGTGAGGTAGTGCATGAGGATGTAAGGCTGTGTATAAGTGTGTGAGGTAGTGCATGAGGATCTGGGGTTGTGTATAAGTGAGAGGTAGTGCATGAGGATGTGAGGCTGTGTATAAGTGTGAGAGGTAGTGCATGAGGATCTGGGGTTGTGTATAAGTGTGAGAGGTAGTGCATGAGGATGTGAGGTTGTGTATAAGTGTGTGAGGTAGTGCGTGAGGATGTGTATAAGTGTGTGAGGTAGTGCATGAGGATGTAAGGCTGTGTATAAGTGTGTGAGGTAGTGCATGAGGATCTGGGGTTGTGTATAAGTGAGAGGTAGTGCATGAGGATGTGAGGCTGTGTATAAGTGTGAGAGGTAGTGCATGAGGATGTGAGGCTGTGTATAAGTGTGAGAGGTAGTGCATGAGGATGTGAGGCTGTGTATAAGTGTGAGAGGTAGTGCATGAGGATGTGAGGCTGTGTATAAGTGTGAGAGGTAGTGCATGAGGATGTAAGGCTGTGTATAAGTGTGTGAGGTAGTGCATGAGGATGTGAGGCTGTGTATAAGTGTGAGAGGTAGTACATGAGGATGTGAGGCTGTGTATAAGTGTGAGAGGTAGTGCATGAGGATGTAAGGCTGTGTATAAGTGTGTGAGGTAATGGATGAGGATGTGAGGCTGAGTATAAGTGTGAGAGGTAGTGCATGAGGATCTGGGGTTGTGTATAAGTGTGAGAGGTAGTGCATGAGGATGTGAGGCTATGTATAAGTGTGAGAGGTAGTGCATGAGGATCTGAGGTTGTGTGTAAGTGTGAGAGATAGTGTATGATAATGTGTGGTTATGTATAAGTGTGTGAGGTAGTGTGTGAGGATGTGTATAAGTGTGTGAGGTAGTGCATGAGGATGTAAGGCTGTGTATAAGTGTGTGAGGTAGTGCATGAGGATCTGGGGTTGTGTATAAGTGTGAGAGGTAGTGCATGAGGATGTGAGGCTGTGTATAAGTGTGAGAGGTAGTGCATGAGGATGTGAGGCTGTGTATAAGTGTGAGAGGTAGTGCGTGAGGATGTGTATAAGTGTGTGAGGTAGTGCATGAGGATGTAAGGCTGTGTATAAGTGTGTGAGGTAGTGCATGAGGATCTGGGGTTGTGTATAAGTGAGAGGTAGTGCATGAGGATGTGAGGCTGTGTATAAGTGTGAGAGGTAGTGCATGAGGATGTGAGGCTGTGTATAAGTGTGAGAGGTAGTGCATGAGGATGTGAGGCTGTGTATAAGTGTGAGAGGTAGTGCATGAGGATGTGAGGCTGTGTATAAGTGTGAGAGGTAGTGCATGAGGATGTAAGGCTGTGTATAAGTGTGTGAGGTAGTGCATGAGGATGTGAGGCTGTGTATAAGTGTGAGAGGTAGTACATGAGGATGTGAGGCTGTGTATAAGTGTGAGAGGTAGTGCATGAGGATGTAAGGCTGTGTATAAGTGTGTGAGGTAATGGATGAGGATGTGAGGCTGAGTATAAGTGTGTGAGGTAATGCATGAGGATGTGAGGCTGAGTATAAGTGTGAGAGGTAGTGCATGAGGATCTGGGGTTGTGTATAAGTGTGAGAGGTAGTGCATGAGGATGTGAGGCTATGTATAAGTGTGAGAGGTAGTGCATGAGGATCTGAGGTTGTGTGTAAGTGTGAGAGATAGTGTATGATAATGTGTGGTTATGTATGAGTGTGTGAGGTAGTGCATGAAGATGTGAGATTGTGTATACGTGTGAGAGGTGGTGCATGAGGATCTGAGGTTGTGTAAGATAGTGTGAGGTAGTGTATGAGGATGTGGGGTTGTGTATACGTGTGAGAGGTGGTGCATGAGGATCTGAGGTTGTGTAAGATAGTGTGAGGTAGTGTATGAGGATGTGGGGTTGTGTGTAAGTGTGAGAGGTAGTGTATGATAATGTCACATCATACACTTATACATAATCCCACATCCTCATGCACTACCTCTCACACTTATACACAGACTCATGTCATCATACACTACCACACACACACTCATATGGTATCTCACATCCTCATACTGTACATAACCTCACATCCTCATATGTGACCTTACGTCCTTGTACACTACCTCACACTGCCCTCCAGTGTTGTGAAAGTTCACACTTAACAAGAGTTAACTCAAAGTTCAATTCACACTCCAAAAAAATAAACTCGTCTTGTTCACTTTCATTTCTTCCTCATTTTTTTAATAAGCTGCTGAATCCAAAGTGAAAATTTTGATCGTCAATTTAAAAAACAAATTTCACCTACCATTAGAAAACTCTTGCAGTCTACACAAATCAGTTGTGTCACGACCAGCTCATTGGAGCACATCACTGTAAGACAAGACTGGTCAAGACAAGGAACCTGCTAGAACATTGGGATGGTCACGTAATACTTTTTCAAGGTGTGATCATGAAACACCGTTACACATCGTATTTCATATCTCAACATGAAAGTTTTGCCTGTGATCGCTACTTCTGCTCTGTGAGCATCGTTCACTCTCACCAGTGTGAGCTACACTCACGTTCCCATTGATTAGTTACAAACTGATTCTTTCAGTTCACCAAAAATATGAACACATTCAGTGAACATCACTGGTGTCCTCCATGCTGTAGATATGAATATAACAGCGATAACAACAGCTTATAGAGCAGCACTACACACCACCATGTGTCCATCCATCCATTATCTGTAGCCGCTTTATCCTGTTCTACAGGGTCGCAGGCGAGCTGGATCCTATCCCAGCTGACTACGGGTGAAAGGCGGGGTTCACCCTGGACAAGTCGCCAGGTCATCACAGGGCTGACACATAGACACAGACAACCATTCACACTCACATTCACACCTACGCTCAATTTAGAGTCACCAGTTAACCTAACCTGCATGTCTTTGGACTGTGGGGGAAACCGGAGCACCCGGAGGAAACCCACGCGGACACGGGGAGAACATGCAAACTCCGCACAGAAGGGCCCTCGCCGGCCACGGGGCTCGAACCCAGGACCTTCTTGCTGTGAGGCGACAGCGCTAACCACTACACCACTGTGCCACCTCCACCATGTGTCCGATTTTAATATTTAACGTTACCATAAAATATTTTTAAATGACGTGTTAAAGTTTTATATTTATTTTTTGTGAAGCTCTTTCTTTATTAAAGGGTCCCTTCCTTTCTCCCAACCTGGAATTCAGCCACTGATGTGTTGTGCGCCCTGAATACCGCGGTATATTGTATAACCGAATACCACCACGTGCATATCCACCAAACACACACACACACACGCACACCAGCATGATGTTATTGGCTCACCTTGAATTCCCCTCTCTCTCTCCTCTCCCTCCCTTTCTCCTTCCCTCTCTTTAGGATGAACAGATGAAGCCTATCATGAGTCTCTCGCTCCCTAAAAGCGACTCGACCGCTTCTCTCATCAGATCTTCCGCGGCGGACCGGAGATCGCGAGCCCCGGACGAGCCGCTCTGGAGCCCCGAGAGCGACGCGAGCTCGCGCCGGCCGCTCTGCCACCCGGCGCTGCTGCTGCCGTCGCCACCGGACCGGAAGCGCGCGGCGGGGAAGAGCCAGCCCAAACTGCGTGACGATGCACCGGAGCAGCCGGGCGCGAGCAGCGGCGGTGACGGTGGTGGGAAAGAACGCAAGACCTCCAGACACGCGCACCGACACCATCACCATCACCATCACCATAACAATCACCACCACCATCATCACCATCATCACCATCACCGGTCCGCGCGGGACGACCTGCCGCACGAGCCGCGCACCAGACATGCTCACGGTGCTCGCGTGCCCAACCGGACTCGGTCTTTCTCCGAGGGCTCGGAAGAGACGGCCTCCACTTCTTCTTCCACCTCGCTCCTGTTCTTCCAGTCCCCCCGGACACACCAGCGGACATCCGGCACCGGGGGACAAGCGCGCGACCCCGACCCGGGCTCGTGCTCACCGGCACCCGCAGCCTCCGCGAGCGCAGCATCTTCCGACTCGGACGTGAAACTGCGGCCTATTCTCAACTCCGTGTTCGGACAGGTGAGGAGCAGAGACCGTGCCGAGACACTACAGGGCTTCATTAACACCTGGACTAGCTTATTCACATCTGGACTGTTTAAATAACACCGACAGTGCAGAATGAACATCTGCAGAGTTTAAGTAACACCTGGATTTGGTCATTAACACCTGGACACATACAGTGCAGCTAGATTAAAACACAGAGATGATTAACACCGGCACTATCTAAACAATATCTCAAAACAGTATGTAATGAACATGTGCAGAGTTTAATCCACACCTGTGACACAGAATTCACGCCTACGGTACAAGATTGAATTAAAATCTAAAATAAAGGTTTCACTCCTCCAGCAGCTGCACTGTCTAAATAACACCTACAGTATTTTTTTAATGTACTGATTTAACACCAACAGCACCACATGAACACCTACAGAGTTTTACATGATTAAACAAACACTGAGAGTTGAATTAAAACCTAAAATATTGAATTAGCGCCTGCATTGGGCTGTTAAACACTGCACTCTTTAAAGACCATGCTGTGAATTAACACCATGGGGCAAGAATCATGGTTAGAGAAGCAGCTTTGGGACCAAAAGGTCGCTGGTTTGATTCCCAGGACAAGCAGGAATGACTGAAGTGCCCTTGAGCAAGGCATCGAACCCCCGGCTGCTCCCCAGGCTGCCCTGGGTGTGTTGTACACCGCTCTGGATAAGAGCGTCTGCTAAACGCCTGTAATGTGATTATACAGAGTGTGTGTGTGTAATTACAGTATGATTATATTGAGTGTATTTAATCAATTCAGTTTTATTTATTTTAACAATGCACATGTCACAAAGCAGCTTTACACTAATCTGGATAAAAATTTAAAGAAATGTGTTGATTAATTATTTCACCAGCTCATGTAAAGTGTTAAATAACGCTTCAGATAAAGATCGTGTTCCTCTCAGCGTAACTGCTAGTTTAGTTCGTGTTGCTGTTTACTGTGTAATTAAAACTAGCATTCTGTGTTAATCATTACACAGACCCATTTTTCAATACATCTTTGAACGTTTAATCAATTCTAGCTTCAGTTTAAGTTTTACTCTTCTGGAAGTTTCTTTGAGAACTCATCACGTTCTGAAGTCTGAAAATTAGCACATGCAAAATACACCCCCCCGAAGTATTGCTTACACACAACATCATTTAATGAATCAGACTGTACACAGACAACTTAGCTTCGTAATTTGTGACGTTAGTTGTAATAAATCAGAACCTGAATCAAACAGACACGTGTGTGATGTGACACGCACTAAAGCGGAGATTATAGGCGTTCATTATGTATTAGCTGCATTAGCATTGTAGCTCCAGTGCTAACATCAGGAATGTCACACACACAACTTTTTTTTTTTGGCTGATGAACTGCATTTTTTAAACACTGTATGCATTTTATTATGCCCAAACTATTTTTTATTAACTGTGTGTGTGTTTTGTGTGTGTGATGTAATGTTGGGTTAGCGAATGAGAACGCACACATAATTTAATGGGAAAAACATTCTGTTTGGCCGTGTGTTGTTTTGCCTGTCACTCTAATTCACACCATGAATCAGTGGCTCAGACTCTGTGTGTGTGTGTGTGTGTGTGTGTGTGTGTGTGTGAGAGAGAGAGAGAGAGAGAGAGAGAGAGAGAGAGAGAGACATTCTCAGCTTGCGTTGTGAACAGATGCTTCTGCAGTTTGTCTTCACAAGAACGAGGGAAATGTCCTCATGTGAAAATGCCATTTGCGCTTTTTTTACAGCTGTTTCCATATTTATCCTTTTTTATCTCTCATTCTTCTCCGTATTCCCGTTAGTGCTCTGTTCTCTCATGTCTTTCCCAGATCAATCTTTGCTTTCATCAAAAATACACTGCCACCATCATAACTCATTTCCCAGAAGACCAGAACAAGGTCAGAGAGATCTCAAAAAAATCAGTGTGTGTCTGAGAGAGAGAGAGAGAGAGAGAGATCACATAAAAATGTTCTTGCTAACATCAGGTTCAGTTCTGAGGATGAGAATATTTCTGTCGAGAGATGGATGTACATTTAATCACAGTTTATGGTGTTGTTCAAAAACGATTACTTTAGAACAGAGGGCAGGGTTAAGGTGGGGGGTCTGTGGGGGGGGGGGGATGGCTCCGCTTAACCACCTCACGACTGATAGATTATTGAAATGTGGTGTAAAATTTATGAAACAGATCCTCTTTGGTCATGAAGGTTAATTTTTCACTGAAACAGTGATGGAGCTGAGGGGACTGTGAAATGATGAATCCCTGTGAAAAAGAATCTGATCTAATTTATTCCATATTTAAGTGTTACACGTTACAGTGCCACGGACATGTCAGGATTTCTTCATGTCAGACTGATTAAGACCGGTACAAAACGGTCCTGATTTAATCTAAACTTAGTCTAATCAAACTCTATTCCAATTTTAGTCCATTTCAGCCTGTTAATCAGATAAATCAGATCAGAACCAAAGCAGGCTTAATCCACCCCGATCTAATTAAACTGGGATCATTTTTCCAAAACAGAATCTGAACTAAATGTGGTGTAATCTAAACCTGATCTAATTTTAATCGTGTAATCTAGAAACTAACGGCGAGTGCGGAAGAGAAGTGAAGAAGAGAGTGTGAGCAGGTTGGAATGGATGGAGGAGAGGAGCAGGTCAGGAGCAATCTGTGACAGAAGGTTGCCAGCAAGAGTGAAAGGGAAAGTGTAGAAGACGGCAGTAAGAGCAGCGATGTTGTACGGTTTGGAGACAAAAAGACAGGAGGCTGAACTGGAGGGAGCAGAGCTGAAGATGCTGAGATTCTCACTGGGAGAAACAAAGTTGGAAAGGATTAGAAATGAGAATATTAGAGGGACAGGATATGTAGGACGGCTTGGAGACAAAGTGAGAGAGTTGAGATTGAGATAGTTTGGACACGTACAGAGGAGAGATCCAGGGTTTACTGGGAGAAGAACACTGGAGATGGAGTTGCAGGTAGAAAGGAAAGAGGAAGAGCAAAGATGCGATTTATGGATGTGGTGAAGGAGGACATGAGGATGGTTGGTGGGACAGAAGAAGATACGGACAACAGGAGGGACATTATCCACTGTGGAGACCCCGAACAGAAAGAGGAAGAATCTAGAATGTGATCTAACTGAAATCTGGTCTAATCCAGACCTGGGTTTGAATTGCTGTGGAACTGAAAAGAAGTGACTCAGTGTGTGACAGCACAAAGAGAAAGTTTCCCCGAGTGTGAATCTACACTCATCCTGTTTGTCCCATGAGAACATACGACTGCAGAAACCCTTGTTAACAAACCCAGCTGTGTGTGTGTGTGTGTGTGTGTGTGTGTGTGTGTGTGTGTGTGTGTGTGTGTGTGTGTGTGTGTGTGTGTGTGTTTATTTGTAGAATCTCCTATTAATGAATGTTTGGATTAGCAGCTTGGCTTCCTGCTGTGAGAACGCTAATATGGATGTCTGAATGAGAGGCACACTCCTCCTCCTACTGTCCCACACACACACACACACACACACACACACACACACACACACACACACACACAGAAAAACTGACCCAAGTGGATAAAGCTTAATGGTGAAAAAACAGTTTTATTTAAGATGTAAAATGAACAGGTGTTAATGTGTGATGCAGTGTTTTTTGTTCAGTGGAAGCACTGAAGAATTTGTGTGTGTGTGTGTGTGTGTGTGTGTGTGTGTGTGTGTGTGTGTGTGTGTGTGTGTGGTAAACTGCTCCCTGTGGATTATGGTGAGAAATCAGGAATCACTGCATGCATAAACATGTACACAATAACAACACAGTAAATTCCCCATGCTACCACTCTCAGCCAATCAGAACACACCGTACTGCTCTCAGCCAATCAGATCACAATGTGCTGCTCTCAGCCAATCAGAACACACCGTACTGCTCTCAGCCCATCAGAACACACCGTACTGCTCTCAGCCCATCAGATCACACCGCGCTGCTCTCAGCCCATCAGATCACACCGTACTGCTCTCAGCCCATCAGAACACACCGTACTGCTCTCAGCCCATCAGAACACACCGTACTGCTCTCAGCCAATCAGATCACACCATACTGCTCTCAGCCCATCAGATCACACCGTACTGCTCTCAGCCCATCAGAACACACCGTACTGCTCTCAGCCCATCAGAACACACCGTACTGCTCTCAGCCCATCAGATCACACCGCGCTGCTCTCAGCCCATCAGAACACACCGTACTGCTCTCAGCCCATCAGAACACACCGCGCTGCTCTCAGCCCATCAGATCACACCGCGCTGCTCTCAGCCCATCAGAACACACCGTACTGCTCTCAGCCCATCAGAACACACCGTACTGCTCTCAGCCCATCAGATCACACCGCGCTGCTCTCAGCCCATCAGAACACACCGTACTGCTCTCAGCCCATCAGAACACACCGTACTGCTCTCAGCCCATCAGATCACACCGCGCTGCTCTCAGCCCATCAGAACACACCGTACTGCTCTCAGCCCATCAGATCACACCGTACTGCTCTCAGCCCATCAGAACACACCGTACTGCTCTCAGCCCATCAGAACACACCGTACTGCTCTCAGCCAATCAGATCACACCATACTGCTCTCAGCCCATCAGATCACACCGTACTGCTCTCAGCCCATCAGAACACACCGTACTGCTCTCAGCCCATCAGAACACACCGTACTGCTCTCAGCCCATCAGATCACACCGCGCTGCTCTCAGCCCATCAGAACACACCGTACTGCTCTCAGCCCATCAGAACACACCGCGCTGCTCTCAGCCCATCAGAACACACCGTACTGCTCTCAGCCCATCAGATCACACCGCGCTGCTCTCAGCCCATCAGATCACACCGTACTGCTCTCAGCCCATCAGAACACACCGCACTGCTCTCAGCCCATCAGAACACACCGCGCTGCTCTCAGCCCATCAGAACACACCGTACTGCTCTCAGCCCATCAGATCACACCGTACTGCTCTCAGCCCATCAGATCACACCGCGCTGCTCTCAGCCCGTCAGACCACACCATACTGCTCTCAGCCCGTCAGACCACACCATACTGCTCTCAGCCAATCAGATCACACCGCGCTGCTCTCAGCCCATCAGAACACACCGCACTGCTCTCAGCCCATCAGAACACACCGCGCTGCTCTCAGCCCATCAGAACACACCGTACTGCTCTCAGCCCATCAGATCACACCGTACTGCTCTCAGCCCATCAGATCACACCGCGCTGCTCTCAGCCCGTCAGACCACACCATACTGCTCTCAGCCCGTCAGACCACACCATACTGCTCTCAGCCCATCAGAACACACCGCGCTGCTCTCAGCCCATCAGAACACACCGCACTGCTCTCAGCCCATCAGAACACACCGCGCTGCTCTCAGCCCATCAGAACACACCGTACTGCTCTCAGCCCATCAGATCACACCGTACTGCTCTCAGCCCATCAGATCACACCGCGCTGCTCTCAGCCCGTCAGATCACACCGTACTGCTCTCAGCCCATCAGAACACACCGTACTGCTCTCAGCCCATCAGAACACACCATACTGCTCTCAGCCCGTCAGATCACACCATACTGCTCTCAGCCCATCAGATCACACCGTGCTGCTCTCAGCCAATCAGAACACACCGTACTGCTCTCAGCCCATCAGATCACACCGTGCTGCTCTCAGCCAATCAGATCACACCGTGCTGCTCTCAGCCCATCAGAACACACCGTACTGCTCTCAGCCCATCAGATCACACCGTACTGCTCTCAGCCCATCAGAACACACCGTACTGCTCTCAGCCCGTCAGATCACACCATACTGCTCTCAGCCCATCAGATCACACCGTGCTGCTCTCAGCCAATCAGAACACACCGTACTGCTCTCAGCCCATCAGAACACACCGTACTGCTCTCAGCCCGTCAGATCACACCATACTGCTCTCAGCCCATCAGAACACACCGTACTGCTCTCAGCCCATCAGATCACACCGTACTGCTCTCAGCCCATCAGATCACACCGTACTGCTCTCAGCCCATCAGATCACACCGTACTGCTCTCAGCCCATCAGATCACACCGTACTGCTCTCAGCCCATCAGATCACACCGCGCTGCTCTCAGCCCATCAGATCACACCGTACTGCTCTCAGCCCATCAGAACACACCGCACTGCTCTCAGCCCATCAGAACACACCGTACTGCTCTCAGCCCATCAGAACACACCGTACTGCTCTCAGCCCATCAGAACACACCGCACTGCTCTCAGCCCATCAGAACACACCGTACTGCTCTCAGCCCATCAGAACACACCGCACTGCTCTCAGCCCATCAGAACACACCGCACTGCTCTCAGCCCATCAGATCACACCGTACTGCTCTCAGCCCATCAGAACACACCGCACTGCTCTCAGCCCATCAGATCACACCGTACTGCTCTCAGCCCATCAGAACACACCGTACTGCTCTCAGCCCATCAGATCACACCGTACTGCTCTCAGCCCATCAGAACACACCGTACTGCTCTCAGCCCATCAGAACACACCGTACTGCTCTCAGCCCATCAGATCACACCGTACTGCTCTCAGCCCATCAGAACACACCGTACTGCTCTCAGCCCATCAGAACACACCGTACTGCTCTCAGCCCATCAGAACACACCGTACTGCTCTCAGCCCGTCAGAACACACCGTACTGCTCTCAGCCCATCAGACCACACCGCGCTGCTCTCAGCCCATCAGATCACACCGCGCTGCTCTCAGCCCATCAGAACACACCGTACTGCTCTCAGCCCATCAGAACACACCGTACTGCTCTCAGCCCATCAGACCACACCGCGCTGCTCTCAGCCCATCAGATCACACCGTACTGCTCTCAGCCCATCAGAACACACCGTACTGCTCTCAGCCCATCAGAACACACCGTACTGCTCTCAGCCCATCAGAACACACCGTACTGCTCTCAGCCCATCAGAACACACCGCACTGCTCTCAGCCCATCAGAACACACCGTACTGCTCTCAGCCCATCAGATCACACCGTACTGCTCTCAGCCCATCAGAACACACCGTACTGCTCTCAGCCCATCAGAACACACCGCGCTGCTCTCAGCCCATCAGAACACACCGTACTGCTCTCAGCCCATCAGATCACACCGCGCTGCTCTCAGCCCATCAGATCACACCGTACTGCTCTCAGCCCATCAGAACACACCGCACTGCTCTCAGCCCATCAGAACACACCGCGCTGCTCTCAGCCCATCAGAACACACCGTACTGCTCTCAGCCCATCAGATCACACCGTGCTGCTCTCAGCCCATCAGATCACACCGTACTGCTCTCAGCCAATCAGATCACACCGCGCTGCTCTCAGCCCGTCAGACCACACCATACTGCTCTCAGCCCGTCAGACCACACCATACTGCTCTCAGCCAATCAGAACACACCGTACTGCTCTCAGCCAATCAGAACACACCGTACTGCTCTCAGCCCATCAGAACACACCGCACTGCTCTCAGCCCATCAGATCACACCGTACTGCTCTCAGCCCATCAGACCACACCGCGCTGCTCTCAGCCCATCAGATCACACCGTGCTGCTCTCAGCCCATCAGAACACACCGCACTGCTCTCAGCCCATCAGAACACACCGCACTGCTCTCAGCCCATCAGACCACACCGCGCTGCTCTCAGCCCATCAGATCACACCGCGCTGCTCTCAGCCCATCAGAACACACCGTACTGCTCTCAGCCCATCAGATCACACCGCACTGCTCTCAGCCCATCAGACCACACCGCGCTGCTCTCAGCCCATCAGATCACACCGTGCTGCTCTCAGCCCATCAGAACACACCGCACTGCTCTCAGCCCATCAGAACACACCGTACTGCTCTCAGCCCATCAGACCACACCGCGCTGCTCTCAGCCCATCAGACCACACCGCGCTGCTCTCAGCCCATCAGATCACACCGCGCTGCTCTCAGCCCATCAGAACACACCGTACTGCTCTCAGCCCATCAGATCACACCGTACTGCTCTCAGCCCATCAGAACACACCGCACTGCTCTCAGCCCATCAGAACACACCGTACTGCTCTCAGCCCATCAGATCACACCGCACTGCTCTCAGCCCATCAGATCACACCGTACTGCTCTCAGCCCATCAGATCACACCGTACTGCTCTCAGCCCATCAGATCACACCGTACTGCTCTCAGCCCATCAGAACACACCGTACTGCTCTCAGCCCATCAGATCACACCGTACTGCTCTCAGCCCATCAGATCACACCGTACTGCTCTCAGCCCATCAGATCACACCGTACTGCTCTCAGCCCATCAGATCACACCGTACTGCTCTCAGCCCATCAGATCACACCGTACTGCTCTCAGCCCATCAGAACACACCGCACTGCTCTCAGCCCATCAGAACACACCGTACTGCTCTCAGCCCATCAGATCACACCGCACTGCTCTCAGCCCATCAGATCACACCGTACTGCTCTCAGCCAATCAGATCACACCGTACTGCTCTCAGCCCATCAGATCACACCGTACTGCTCTCAGCCCATCAGAACACACCGTACTGCTCTCAGCCCATCAGATCACACCGTACTGCTCTCAGCCCATCAGATCACACCGTACTGCTCTCAGCCCATCAGATCACACCGTACTGCTCTCAGCCCATCAGATCACACCGTACTGCTCTCAGCCCATCAGATCACACCGTACTGCTCTCAGCCCATCAGATCACACCGTACTGCTCTCAGCCCATCAGATCACACCGTACTGCTCTCAGCCCATCAGAACACACCGTACTGCTCTCAGCCCATCAGATCACACCGCACTGCTCTCAGCCCATCAGATCACACCGTACTGCTCTCAGCCAATCAGATCACACCGTACTGCTCTCAGCCCATCAGATCACACCGTACTGCTCTCAGCCCATCAGATCACACCGTACTGCTCTCAGCCCATCAGATCACACCGTACTGCTCTCAGCCCATCAGATCACACCGTACTGCTCTCAGCCCATCAGATCACACCGTACTGCTCTCAGCCCATCAGATCACACCGTACTGCTCTCAGCCCATCAGATCACACCGTACTGCTCTCAGCCCATCAGATCACACCGTACTGCTCTCAGCCCATCAGAACACACCGTACTGCTCTCAGCCCATCAGATCACACCGTACTGCTCTCAGCCCATCAGATCACACCGTACTGCTCTCAGCCCATCAGAACACACTGCACTGCTCTCAGCCCATCAGATCACACCGTACTGCTCTCAGCCCATCAGATCACACCGTACTGCTCTCAGCCCATCAGATCACACCGTACTGCTCTCAGCCCATCAGATCACATCGTACTGCTCTCAGCTCATCAGAACACACTGCACTGCTCTCAGCCCATCAGATCACACCGTACTGCTCTCAGCCCATCAGAACACACCGTACTGCTCTCAGCCAATCAGAACACACCGTACTGCTCTCAGCCCATCAGATCACACCGTACTGCTCTCAGCCAATCAGAACACACCGTACTGCTCTCAGCCCATCAGATCACACCGCACTGCTCTCAGCCCATCATATCACACCGTACTGCTCTCAGCCCATCAGAACACACCGCGCTGCTCTCAGCCCATCAGAACACACCGTACTGCTCTCAGCCCATCAGATCACACCGTGCTGCTCTCAGCCCATCAGATCACACCGTACTGCTCTCAGCCAATCAGATCACACCGCGCTGCTCTCAGCCCGTCAGACCACACCATACTGCTCTCAGCCCGTCAGACCACACCATACTGCTCTCAGCCAATCAGAACACACCGTACTGCTCTCAGCCAATCAGAACACACCGTACTGCTCTCAGCCCATCAGAACACACCGCACTGCTCTCAGCCCATCAGATCACACCGTACTGCTCTCAGCCCATCAGACCACACCGCGCTGCTCTCAGCCCATCAGATCACACCGTGCTGCTCTCAGCCCATCAGAACACACCGCACTGCTCTCAGCCCATCAGAACACACCGCACTGCTCTCAGCCCATCAGACCACACCGCGCTGCTCTCAGCCCATCAGATCACACCGCGCTGCTCTCAGCCCATCAGAACACACCGTACTGCTCTCAGCCCATCAGATCACACCGTACTGCTCTCAGCCCATCAGACCACACCGCGCTGCTCTCAGCCCATCAGACCACACCGCGCTGCTCTCAGCCCATCAGATCACACCGCGCTGCTCTCAGCCCATCAGAACACACCGTACTGCTCTCAGCCCATCAGATCACACCGTACTGCTCTCAGCCCATCAGAACACACCGCACTGCTCTCAGCCCATCAGAACACACCGTACTGCTCTCAGCCCATCAGATCACACCGCACTGCTCTCAGCCCATCAGATCACACCGTACTGCTCTCAGCCCATCAGATCACACCGTACTGCTCTCAGCCCATCAGATCACACCGTACTGCTCTCAGCCCATCAGAACACACCGTACTGCTCTCAGCCCATCAGATCACACCGTACTGCTCTCAGCCCATCAGATCACACCGTACTGCTCTCAGCCCATCAGATCACACCGTACTGCTCTCAGCCCATCAGATCACACCGTACTGCTCTCAGCCCATCAGATCACACCGTACTGCTCTCAGCCCATCAGAACACACCGCACTGCTCTCAGCCCATCAGAACACACCGTACTGCTCTCAGCCCATCAGATCACACCGCACTGCTCTCAGCCCATCAGATCACACCGTACTGCTCTCAGCCAATCAGATCACACCGTACTGCTCTCAGCCCATCAGATCACACCGTACTGCTCTCAGCCCATCAGAACACACCGTACTGCTCTCAGCCCATCAGATCACACCGTACTGCTCTCAGCCCATCAGATCACACCGTACTGCTCTCAGCCCATCAGATCACACCGTACTGCTCTCAGCCCATCAGATCACACCGTACTGCTCTCAGCCCATCAGATCACACCGTACTGCTCTCAGCCCATCAGATCACACCGTACTGCTCTCAGCCCATCAGATCACACCGTACTGCTCTCAGCCCATCAGATCACACCGTACTGCTCTCAGCCCATCAGATCACACCGTACTGCTCTCAGCCCATCAGATCACACCGTACTGCTCTCAGCCCATCAGATCACACCGTACTGCTCTCAGCCCATCAGATCACACCGTACTGCTCTCAGCCCATCAGATCACACCGTACTGCTCTCAGCCCATCAGAACACACCGTACTGCTCTCAGCCCATCAGATCACACCGTACTGCTCTCAGCCCATCAGATCACACCGTACTGCTCTCAGCCCATCAGAACACACTGCACTGCTCTCAGCCCATCAGATCACACCGTACTGCTCTCAGCCCATCAGATCACACCGTACTGCTCTCAGCCCATCAGATCACACCGTACTGCTCTCAGCCCATCAGATCACATCGTACTGCTCTCAGCTCATCAGAACACACTGCACTGCTCTCAGCCCATCAGATCACACCGTACTGCTCTCAGCCCATCAGAACACACCGTACTGCTCTCAGCCAATCAGAACACACCGTACTGCTCTCAGCCCATCAGATCACACCGTACTGCTCTCAGCCAATCAGAACACACCGTACTGCTCTCAGCCCATCAGATCACACCGCACTGCTCTCAGCCCATCATATCACACCGTACTGCTCTCAGCCCATCAGATCACACCGTACTGCTCTCAGCCCATCAGAACACACCGTACTGCTCTCAGCCCATCATATCACACCGTACTGCTCTCAGCCCATCAGATCACACCGTACTGCTCTCAGCCCATCAGATCACACCGTACTGCTCTCAGCCCATCAGAACACACCGTACTGCTCTCAGCCCATCAGAACACACCGCGCTGCTCTCAGCCCATCAGATCACACCGTACTGCTCTCAGCCCATCAGAACACACCGTACTGCTCTCAGCCCATCAGATCACACCGCACTGCTCTCAGCCCATCAGATCACACCGTACTGCTCTCAGCCCATCAGATCACACCGTACTGCTCTCAGCCCATCAGATCACACCGTACTGCTCTCAGCCCATCAGATCACACCGTACTGCTCTCAGCCCATCAGATCACACCGTACTGCTCTCAGCCCATCAGATCACACCGTACTGCTCTCAGCCCATCAGATCACACCGTACTGCTCTCAGCCCATCAGATCACACCGTACTGCTCTCAGCCCATCAGATCACACCGTACTGCTCTCAGCCCATCAGAACACACTGCACTGCTCTCAGCCCATCAGAACACACCGTACTGCTCTCAGCCAATCAGAACACACCGTACTGCTCTCAGCCCATCAGATCACACCGCACTGCTCTCAGCCCATCAGATCACACCGTACTGCTCTCAGCCCATCAGATCACACCGTACTGCTCTCAGCCCATCAGAACACACCGTACTGCTCTCAGCCAATCAGAACACACCGTACTGCTCTCAGCCCATCAGATCACACCGCACTGCTCTCAGCCCATCAGATCACACCGTACTGCTCTCAGCCCGTCAGATCACACCGTACTGCTCTCAGCCCATCAGATCACACCGTACTGCTCTCAGCCCATCAGATCACACCGTACTGCTCTCAGCCCATCAGAACACACCGTACTGCTCTCAGCCCATCAGAACACACCGTACTGCTCTCAGCCCATCAGAGCACACCGTACTGCTCTCAGCCCATCAGAACACACCGTACTGCTCTCAGCCAATCAGAACACACCGTACTGCTCTCAGCCCATCAGATCACACCGCACTGCTCTCAGCCCATCAGATCACACCGTACTGCTCTCAGCCCGTCAGATCACACCGTACTGCTCTCAGCCCATCAGATCACACCGTACTGCTCTCAGCCCATCAGATCACACCGTACTGCTCTCAGCCCATCAGAACACACCGTACTGCTCTCAGCCCATCAGAACACACCGTACTGCTCTCAGCCCATCAGAACACACCGTACTGCTCTCAGCCCATCAGAACACACCGTACTGCTCTCAGCCCATCAGAGCACACCGTACTGCTCTCAGCCCATCAGAACACACCGCACTGCTCTCAGCCCATCAGAACACACCGCGCTGCTCTCAGCCCATCAGATCACACCGTACTGCTCTCAGCCAATCAGATCACACCGTGCTGCTCTCAGCCAATCAGATCACACCGTACTGCTCTCAGCCCATCAGACCACACCGCACTGCTCTCAGCCAATCAGAACACACCGTACTGCTCTCAGCCAATCAGAACACACCGTACTGCTCTCAGCCCATCAGATCACACCGCACTGCTCTCAGCCCATCAGATCACACCGTACTGCTCTCAGCCCGTCAGATCACACCGTACTGCTCTCAGCCCATCAGAACACACCGCACTGCTCTCAGCCCATCAGAACACACCGCGCTGCTCTCAGCCCATCAGATCACACCGTACTGCTCTCAGCCCATCAGAACACACCGCGCTGCTCTCAGCCCATCAGATCACACCGTACTGCTCTCAGCCCATCAGATCACACCGTACTGCTCTCAGCCAATCAGATCACACCGTACTGCTCTCAGCCCATCAGAACACACCGCACTGCTCTCAGCCCATCAGAACACACCGCGCTGCTCTCAGCCCATCAGATCACACCGTACTGCTCTCAGCCAATCAGATCACACCGTACTGCTCTCAGCCCATCAGATCACACCGTACTGCTCTCAGCCCATCAGATCACACCGTACTGCTCTCAGCCCATCAGAGCACACCGTACTGCTCTCAGCCCATCAGAACACACCGCACTGCTCTCAGCCCATCAGAACACACCGCACTGCTCTCAGCCCATCAGAACACACCGCACTGCTCTCAGCCCATCAGAACACACCGCGCTGCTCTCAGCCCATCAGATCACACCGTACTGCTCTCAGCCAATCAGATCACACCGTGCTGCTCTCAGCCAATCAGATCACACCGTACTGCTCTCAGCCCATCAGACCACACCGCACTGCTCTCAGCCAATCAGATCACACCGTGCTGCTCTCAGCCAATCAGATCACACCGTACTGCTCTCAGCCCATCAGACCACACCGCACTGCTCTCAGCCCATCAGACCACACCGCACTGCTCTCAGCCAATCAGAACACACCGCACTGCTCTCAGCCCATCAGAACACACCGCACTGCTCTCAGCCCATCAGAACACACCGTACTGCTCTCAGCCAATCAGAACACACCGTACTGAGTTACATTAGTAATTATATTGAGAAGAAGAAGCCTTTTTTTTACCACATGTACACTCAAGCACAGTGAAATTCTTCGTCTGCATTTAACCCATCTGAAGCAGTGAACACACACACACACACACACACACACACACGCAAGTGAGCAATGAGCGCACACACACACACATACCCAGAGCAGTGGGCAGCTATACTACAGTACAGCGCCCGTGGAGCAGTTGGGGGTTCGGTGCCTTGCTCAAGGGCACTTCAGCCCTGATACAGAGGGAGGAGAAGGTGCTGTTCATTTACTAATCTCCCCCAACATTTTTACTGTTGATCCTGGGAATCGACCCAGTGACCCTTTGGGCCCAAGGCTGCTTGTCTAACCTTCAGGCCATTGTAAAGATTGCTGATAAATGATGAAAGGAAACAGTTCTTGGTACTCAGATGATTGAGTTCCAAAGTTTTCCAACAATTTGTGAGAACTGAATAACTTTAGACTTCCCGTGTCACTTCCTGTGTGAGATCAGTGAATGGATGGGATTTAAAAATGTCCGCTCTCAAAATATCAGTGGAACAATTACAGCATTCAGCACTGTGACGTTTCTGCTAATAATGAGTTATTCTCTCTCTCTCTCTCTCTCTCTCTGTGTGTGTGTGTGTGTGTGTGTGTGTGTGTGTGTGTGTGTGTTGTATTGGTGTAAAGCCTCACTGCTCAGGAAACAGTTATGGATGAATGGAAAACTTGCTTAAAATTATTTTTATTAATGGAAATATTTTTCTCTGCACTGTGGCACTGTGATACTCATTACATGTGTGAGTGTCTGTGTGTGTGTGTGTGTGTGTGTGTGTGTGTGTGTGTGTGTGTGTGTGTGTGGCTGAGCAGATGGTACTGAACTTATAAATATATTAATAATATAAACAGGACTATAAAGTCAGTGTTTAACACCATCTTCTGGTTTAATCACTACAGAATTCAAACACACACACACACACACACACACACACACACACACACACACCTGATTCTAGAAAACAGCCTGTGTGTGTGTGTGTGTGTGTGTGTGTGTGTGTGTGTGTGTGTGTGTTCAATTCAATACTCTGATTGGTCACTTTAGCAGGTCTTTGTAGGAGTACGGTTGCTGACTGTCCATCTGTCTGTCTGTGTGTATAGAGTAATGTTTCCATTGAACTCTTTCGTCACATCTCTGTTCTCTGTGGGTCTCTTTCATGGCCTTTAAAGGCTTTGCACGCATCAGTATTTGTGCGCGCGCACACACACACACACACACACACACACACACACACACACACACACACACACAGGCTGTTTTATAGAGGCAGGTGTGTGTGTGTTTACTTCAGCTACCACATGCTGCTAACCAGGAGATTCTGGTACACTGTCTGATCACATGGTGTGTGTGTGTGTGTGTGTGTGTGTGTGTGTGTGTGTGTGTGTGTGTAATTCTACTCCATTTTGAATACACATATGTTTAAATACAAACTGTCTGTGTGTCGGTTTGTCCAGGACCGAGAGCTGAGACCTGAAGAGATTGAGGGTGAGTACAGATATTATACGCAGTGTGTGATTATAGTGTGTGTGTGATTTTAGCGAGTGGGAAGCCATGACCTAAAAGTTAGAAAAGCAGCTTTGGGACCAAAAAATTTGCTGGTTTGATTCCCTGGACCGGCAGGAATGGCTGAAGTCCCCTTTAGTGAAGCGCTTAACCCTTAACTCCTCCCCAGACTGTTCTGGGTGTGTTGTACATTGCTCTGGATAAGAGCGTCTGCTCAATGCCTGTAAAGCCTCGGTCATAACCGGCCGTACATGCTCCTACAGCTGGTCTACGTGCAAAAAACGCAAGAAACGCACGGAGGGCGCGCGTGTGACGTGCTGATTTTCGAGCCGTAGACCGGCCGCAGAGGTTCTTTGTCATGTCAAACAAACTCTACGGGCGCTTACGTTTTTTTCAGGTTGCAAGACAAACTTACGGCCAACGTGTGTCTTCCTCCACGAACAAAAAAACGCAGCGATTTGGGAAACGCCAAAAATCGCACGGCCAAAAAATCGTGCGTCCGGTTGTGACCTAGGCTTAATGTGATTATATAACAGTGTTCTCCCCAGACCGCTTTTGTGTGTCAGGGCCGACACGCCTAATTTCATGCTGGCATGCTTTAAATTTGCTGACATGCTATTTTTTTGCAGACACACTATTTTTTTTTTGCTCCGACACTCACTGAAAAATCATGTCAGATTTCTACCTTGCGATGTTTGGGGCATATTTTAAAGAAAAATCAGTGTTTTGGGCCAGTTTGCTGCCATGATGCACTCAGGCAGACCGGAAATCCCCCTGGGAAATCCCCAGTCACAACAAACGCCCTCAATCACTTTGCTGCTGCACTGGTACCACGACGCTTCAGTGCGCCAGTGAGCACCCTTGCACTGATATCACATTTACATTAGCTACCATCGCTACCCTATACCAGGAGGACAAGCAAACTTTGTTTACATACTGTTCACATACTGAAGCCAAGCAAAGATGTCCGGCGTCTGTTGCCTGAAGAAAACTACAGCTAAAAATGTTCTACTACCAGATTACTTGGATAATCTTAGTCAGAAAGAAGCGAAGGATAGATATACATGGAAATTAGAGTTTATTAGTGGTTGTGATCCGTACAAAATTCCTCGAAATGACTGGAGTGACGGTGCAGATTTGTGGCCTAGCGTTAGCTACATGTTGGAATATACATTCTTTTTCCCAAAGAGTCCCAACACAGAAGAACAGTTAAAAAACTATAAAAGCAAGAAAGCCTTCTTTGTGTAAAGTCTTTTTCCCGACATCAGCTTTTGGGAACAGAATGTTGCGAAAGCCAAATCATTTACTCTCAAAGGACTTCAACCTGAACTGTGGGCTGGATCTTATTCCCACCCCTCCATGTCTCAGCAACCCCATAGACACCTAGTTACACAGCTATCAGCACTTGATCACTTATACAGTGATGCTTATTATTGTTAAAACAATATCTGAAGTGTTATTTTTTTGTTAAGTAACAAAATATCTTGCTCTAGACTTTCAAACAATGTTGTAAGATTTTATTTTCATTTTATCTAATAGTGGCTGGTACAGTAATTACATTATTAATTAATACAGTAATTGCATGTACTAATAACAGTATTATTGCTCAAACATGCTGTTTATTCTTTTTTTTATTCATCTCATCTCATCTCATTATCTGTAGCCGCTTTATCCTTCTACAGGGTCGCAGGCAAGCTGGAGCCTATCCCAGCTGACTACGGGTGAAAGGCGGGGTTCACCCTGGACAAGTCGCCAGGTCATCACAGGGCTGACACATAGACACAGACAACCATTCACACTCACATTCACACCTACGCTCAATTTAGAGTCACCAGTTAACCTAACCTGCATGTCTTTGGACTGTGGGGGAAACCGGAGCACCCGGAGGAAACCCACGCGGACACGGGGAGAACATGCAAACTCCACACAGAAAGGCCCTCGCCGGCCACGGGGCTCGAACCCGGACCTTCTTGCTGTGAGGCGACAGCGCTAACCACTACACCACCGTGCCGATTATTATTATTATTAGTTTCTAACTGCAACAGAACTCATTTAAATGTTTGGTTAGTGGTGTTCTGGCAGTGGTTCAGGGAATAAAACAGCATTATTATATACGACATTGTTGTCAGATGATGACTTTATTCATCGCTCATGTGAACCCCATGCTGCAAACCACAGCGTCACAGACCTCACCTTGTTGTAGCAATCTTTTCAACCATGTTAACAGTAAAAAGTGACAGTGTCAATACCACCATAAAATGCTCCTAAAAGTCACCAGATGCCATCAAATGGGCTCCCTTTTTTCAGACCTCCTCTCCTACTCTCCCCCCGCACATCTACATATTCTCCATCCTACAGGCCACACACCCAAAAGTTAGGGCTTTATTTTAATCCTGGGGAGAACACTGGTATAGTGTGTGATTATAGAGACAGAGACTGTGTATGTAATTATAATATGATTATACTGAGTGTGTGTTTTCAGAGATTGTGTGATCATAGCGAGTGTGTGAATCTCGGGAGTGTGTTTGAAATTATATTATTGTAGTATGATTATATTGAGTGTGTGATACTTGCAAGTGTGTGATTTCAGGGATTGTGTTATTATGGCAAGTGAGTGATTATAATGTGTGTGTGTGTGTGTGTGTGTGTGTGTGTGTGTGTGTGTGTGTGTGTGTGTGTGTGTAGAACTCCGTGAAGCATTTAAAGAGTTTGATAAAGACAAGGATGGCTTTATCAGCTGTAAAGACCTGGGGAACTGTATGAGGACGATGGGCTACATGCCCACTGAAATGGAGCTGATCGAACTGAGCCAACAGATCAACATGAACCGTGAGTGTGTGTGTGTGTGTGTGTGTGTGAGAGTGTGTGTGTGTACAGTATAATAATAGTATATATGTGTTAGTGGGAGGTCATCCAGATATTGATGAGGTTGTGGGGTTCATCTGTGTGTGTGTGTGTGTGTGTGTGTGTGTGTGTGTGTGTGTGTGTGTGTGTGTGTGTGTGTGTGTTAGTGGGAGGTCATGTGGACTTCGATGACTTTGTGGGACTGATGGGACCGAAGCTTTTGGCAGAAACAGCCGATATGATCGGAGTGAAGGAGCTCAGAAACGCTTTCAGGGAGGTGAGAAAAACAACAACACACTTTTATTGTGATATAAACCATATTTTTCATAACTCATATTTATAAAAATAGTCTTCATAACTCATATTTATAAAAATATTTATTTTTTACTCACTGTGTCAGTTTGACACTAATGGTGATGGAGAGATCAGTACAAGTGAGCTGAGGGAAGCCATGAGGAAACTGTTAGGCCACCAGGTGAGTGTGTGCATTTACTGTAATATGAGGCTAACACTAGCGCTAACACCACATAGCTGTTCAGTCATTTTATAATATGAACAATGTAAAGACATGGCGACTGTGGTAATGACACAGGATTATCCGAAACATCAACATTTACCTCAGATATCTTGATAAACTACTTAGAAAAAGACTCTAAATGATTTAAATTCATTATAATTCCAGTTAGCATTGACCGCTAACCAAACTTCCATTGGAGCCGCCATTTTGAAACTTCTAAAGTGATGAATAGTGTAAGAGTTGGCCATTATTTGTTGATTTTTTTCAGGGTATTCACTATATTTTTATGGTTTATGATGTATTTCAGGTGGGCCATCGAGACCTGGAGGACATTCTGAAAGATATCGATCTGAACGGTGATGGACGTGTCGACTTTGAGGGTAAGAACTCTGATTTTTATAAAATATTTACCTCAGACTTTCAGTTTTGATCAGGATACAGATGAGTTAATGCTGTCTACTTCATATATCAGCAGTTTTCATTTTTATTTCATAATAATCTTTTTATTGCTGTTTACTATATTATCATCTGTTTTACTGCAAGAATAAAATCATTTTTGAATACAATAAAATCAGTGGCGGCTGGTAGTCTTTCAAACAGGGGAGGCTGGTCGGTTACGATATTTCCAGATTTTAAAAGAAAAAAGAAAAAACATCAATTTTGCCCATACTCTTGCCTCTGATCTGGCTGATTGTTGGCAGGGTCACAAACTGTGAAATAACAGGTTCTTTTGGCCCATTAGCCTACTGTCCAATATACATGATGGTGGTGTTGGGGGGGGTATATTTTAACATTTTATATTTTAAAATTGTGGCATGTTGTTTAAAAATTGATCATTATTGAAAGCAGCTCTTTGTCAGGAACCTCAGCAGTAACAGCAGAGTGTTCTGGAATAGGCACAAGCACTGACCTTGGGGAGCCAAACATAGAGCTGGGGGCCACACATTTCATTCAATGACACTTTCCCTATATTTTACTTATTTTGACTGAGAAATGTTTTATTGACAATTTTGATAACCCTTCACTTTTAATCCAGGTCTGTAGTGTGAAATGTTCTCGGCTGTGTTTTTGTTTAAAAATGTTTTCCAAATTGTAGCTGTGTTTAATTCATATCCAGAAAAATATATATTCCAATATAATATACTCAGCATAAACATTTTAAATAGATTCTATATTTTTGGTCCATCCATGATATATTACTAAAGTAGCCTATTTACTGTTGTTGATGTGGGTCACTTGCTGTTAGCCAATTCACTTTCTCGTACCAGGAGAGCTGAAAGGAACGAGTATTATTCCCTACCTTTTTCACCAAGTCAGTTTGAGGCGTTGGTCTACCCTGCTCTTTAATTTTAATTTTTTCCTCGAAAGGAAGACTGGCAAATGGCTTCACCAAAATTAAATCAGCAATGCTTGGCCTCCGTGCGCAGCTTTCTTGCTAGCTGACTAGCCCCCTCAAGTTCAAGTTCAGTCACTCAAATAAACGAAATTTCTGGAACTAAGATAGCAAACTTGACAACACTACACTTTATTTACAGTGAAAATATATACAAACTAAAAAAGCTGGTAGAAACCGTATGTAATGAATGAAATCGAAATGTAAGCTGATCTCTTACAATACACCACAGCACTTGCGAATCCGCATGGGACTGAACTGAAATTCACCGCTGCCTGTCTATATTTGAAACGAGCTGTCAATCAAAGAAAATATCCGGCCGCTTTCACCAATCACCAGTCTCCTCGCGGAAAGCTTTGCCATGTCCCTCCCACTGTGAGGCTGGGAGTCCGGTGGGCGGGCATTTTCGCAGTATTTGTCCAATAACCGTTTTGCATTTTGAGATTGAAAAGCGCAGAGCTCCCAAATGCCATTGAAGTGCACTGAGGCTGGGCTGCATCGCGCTGTCACAAGGGGGAAAAACTCACGCACACATTAGGCGAACTGGGGAAAGTTATAACGGAATGATTTCGCACTGTAGTGGGTTGAACGCATATATTTCTATGATTCTGGATCTGAAATAGCAATGTTATAAGGTCGGCTATAACATAAGCCTAGCGCAATTCATCCTACACGATGTTTGTCATTTTTAGAGGAGGCTGAGCCTCCCTCGCTGTCTTAGAGCAATCGCCCGTGAATAAAATGTTTTGTCATCCAAGAGAAATTTCCATAATGACATTAGATTATATTTTATTTCTTGATTTGAACTGGATATTTAATATTTTATTGGTAAAAATAAGCAACTGATTGAAATATTACAGCAAAAGTGACTCACTCTTGTTTATTTCAGCTAATTCATTATAATTTTATGAATACTTTTATTATTTTTAATTAAATCTGTTTCATTTTATTCTATATTTGTGTGGGGGGGGTTTACATATTTTATCTTCTTATGTTCATGTTCATTTTATATATTTATATGTTTATTATGCGTTTTAATATATTTGCTTAATGCTTTTGTAATTTATTTTTTATTACTTGATTATTCAGTAATTCTGAGCTACTGTGTGTATGAACAAAGCTGTATAAATATTTATATTAATATCCACAAACATATGTAGAATTTTCAACAGAAATTCATGAATATAAAGAGAAATAAACTGAAATTTACTGTATGTATTAATTAGTATTTTTCAGTAGCATTATATTATAATATTTGGCTGTACGCTCTCGGCCCAGTTGCTCTCAATCAGGGCCCCATTTAACTGTCAAAACAAACCCTTCCTCAGTGCAAATTTATTCCACAAACAAACTATTAAAAAATTAGGCACATTAGTTAAATTGGTACAATAATATTCTGGGCAATTTATTTTTGAACTTTCTGTCTATTTTTAACTAAAATTGTCATAAGAAACTTACAGAATCCTGGAAGGGACATGGAGGGGAAAAGATCAACTTTTGCAAGATCTTGCAAAACTTTGCAAAACCGCTCTCTCTCTCTCTCTCTCTCTCTCTCTCTCTCTCTCTCAAAAAACAAACAAAAAATAAAAACTTTTTCATTGAGATGAATGTATTTCCTGATCAGTTCGGTACAGTTGTGATGACTGTGTCTCCTGTGCTGAGTATCCTTCATATTTCTCACATTTATGTGAAAACTGTGCCATTGCCAAGCACTGAATTCATGTATTTATATTTGAAGCCAATCTCAAAATAAAATTCTTTAAAAGTTATGTGATATTTCATCCATTTTTTTTTTTAATTTAGGTCAGTGTACTACTTCTTTGTCATTTTGGCAACATGAAACAGGGCTGTAGTGGAGGCTAAAAGCACCTAAACTGCGCTTACGTACCTCTTACATTTCTGAAATGGTGTGTGTACACCTTGAAATAACGTTTATGCAACGGTAAAATTTGCTAGCGTTAGTTTCCTACAGATTTACCAGCACAAGTTGTAGTACACGCTCAGAAAATAAAGTACATTTTTGCACCTTAGGAGTACAATCACTTGTCACTGGGGCAGTACCCACTAAGGTACTTTACTTGTCCTGTTTATATACTGCTAGGGACCATATATGTACCATTTTGGCCCTACAAAAGTACACATAGTTCCTTTCAGGTCCAATAATGAGCCCTAGGGGGTACATTAGTGTAGAGTGTATTTTGAGGAACAGAAATGGACTCCTACTGTACCCCTATTTCTGACAGTGTATATTCAAAATTACACTGCATTATCAACATTTACAGTATTTAGACTGTGTGACCAATCACATCATCTCTCGTTAGAGGATCTGCACTGATGTCACTGTATGCGCATGTCACTGTGGTTACACCCACTGAGGGAAAGTCTTCCGTTCTGAGTGGCGGTGTTACCATTCAGCTCAAACGCCGTGAAAACACACAAAAAACAAATTTACAAAATGGATTTGATGTCTTAATATTTGAGGCCAATCTCAAAATTGTATGAACCTTTCCCTCTGGGGTGTGTGTGTGTGTGTGTGTGTGTGTGTGTGTGTGTGTGTGTGTGTGTGTGTGTGTGTGTGCTCCACTGCTGTTGTGTCCATGTTGCCGAACTGACACGGATGTACATTGACCTAAATGAAAAACTTTGCGAGATTTCAAAAAGGACCGTCATTTTTCCTCCATGTCCCTTCTGGGCCTCCATAGATTCCAGGTGATGTTATTTACAGGTGTAATAACTTTGATAATGCTGCTAACTTGTGTTTTTCACCACTAACAAAATGAGAAAAGTCTGGATCCCTTTGCTTCATGGACCTTATGTTAAAATAAATCATATTTCTATCACACAGGTGATGCTCAGATTAGTTAGAGCTGAGTGTTAGATTGGTAGCTATCCATGAATAAGCTCTCATCCATGTTTCTTTGTCCTTCTGTGTAGAGTTTGTGCGCATGATGTCCCGATGAAGGAGCCAAAACTTTTGCACATTGCACACTAAACCCTGACCCCTTACTTCCTGCTGGCTGGAGGAGACGAGACGAGATGAGATGAGGATCGTTAAAACGTTTATCACGTGTGCAACTGATTGATATGCATTTGTTCTGATCATCCAATCAGCGATCGTCTGACAGGAAAGTACACGTGAAAACATTTTAGCGCAGATCTGAGAATAACAACACTGTTGTAAAGAGAAGCTTTAATGAGCCTGAATTTTAAAAAAATGAAAAACTGGAAGAAGAAAGCGCACACACACACACACACACACACACACACACACACACACACTGTAGCTGAGTGTTTCTGCACTTTTAAACCTGGTCTCATGTCCATCTATGTCGTAGAGAACCAAAGCTCTCTCATTAATCACGGCAATATTGTGTCTGTCTTAATTTGTCTTGTTTGTATATCAGTGTGAGTCTGAGTCGCTGAGGCCATGTCCCAAACGCTAATCGAAGTGCACTAGCGTTAGTTTAAAGTCGTACTCTGTGATAGTTTAATTTCACTCATTACATCTCCAGGAGGATTAAAGTGTTTACACGCAATATTAAAGCTTGTTCAGAAGGAAACTTCTGCATCACTGCCACTTTATTCTTCAGAAATCACAGAGTGTGCCTTTAAAGTCAGAGCTGTCCTGATGTGTGACGTCACACCGCACTCCCCCTCCCCCCGCACACACTTCCTCCAGACTCTTAAAGGGACAGTGCAGACAAAAATAAAATGTCCACAAAGTTTCCCTTTAATCCACGTGCACTCGATCTTCTCCGAAGTTTGCATCTTTATCACGTCATGTGTCTCGATAGCACAACTTGTACATAAACAATCTCAGTAAATAATATATAAGAAATATACATAAAAAAGTAACAAAAAGACAACCAGTTTACTACAATTTAACATTTTTACAGTAATAAAGCGCCCCCTGGTGGTGGTGATGAAGCGTATACTGCAATATGTTTGTCTCTTTGCATTTCTTGGTTTATAGCTGCTATAAGGATTAGCAAAATGTTCTGTTTTAAAGTTAAAGTTTTGTTTTTATCAATATTGTTTTTTAATGCTAGCGGGATATGAGCTATGCTAAGTGCATGTGCTTTAAACTTGTGTTAATTATTTGATGTTTTTTTCTCATATAGCATGATGTTTAAAAAAATGTAAACTTATTACCACACCACTTTCTGAGGAAGGAAGTGATTTTGAAGATTTTTAGCTCCAACTGTAGATTTACATGTGCAGATGTAATGCACTATTGTTACACTGCTGGCGATGTGCTTCTGTTGCGTATTAGCTACAGGAGCCTATTAGCTCCAGTAAAAGATGAAAGAAGCAAACAGCAAAAACCTACAACTTACAAAAATATATACTGTAAATCTTGAGATAAAACTGTGGACGTTGAATTTTTGGACAGACTGTTTCTTTATTTCATTCTTGCTGCTCCTGAGCAAAATCATTTGCGTCATTTGGATCAGACTTGACGTCAATCTCTACTTTTATTTCTTTACTATCACCTAATAGATGTGGCAGTGCAGTTTTAATCTGCATTTCAAGCCGCTTTTAGTGCACACTTGTTAACTTCCCTGAACAACCCACCAGGAAGTGTGTCACCTATGATATACGGATTAGCATAAAACCTTTGGTTGAATTATACAGTTGCACAAAAGTTTAGCAGTATTAGCTAATAAAGCCAATTACCTAAACACAGTAAACACAGCAATGCACTAATGTTAGCCAGCTAGCTTGTCTCCAGCAGTAGCTATCTCATGTTACACAGCTAGCCACGTTCATAAGCAAGCAGGCTAACATTAGCTAAACTACAACATTGTGCAGCTAAACCAGTCATTTAAACCTGTGCTAAGCAGGACGTTCAGTGATACATGTGGAAAAAAGGCCGATTGTGATGTCATATGATCAAGTTTGTGATTGGCCAAGTAAGTTTAACTGAAGCTCCGCCCTTACTGATAAATGGAATTGTGTCATTCAGGAAAATCCAAATACGAGTGTGTGGCTTGAGAACAATGTAGCCAAAGCCATGTTCATGTCATCAAATGTTTTGAACATGCGCCATTTTGAAAGGGAAACTGTCAGAAATTGCAGTAAAGACTTCTGGGTACATTGTTCTCCTAAAGCCTAGAGACTTGACCCTTCACACACACTTCAGTTGAGGTAATAAAGCTGGAGGACAAATGAATTTAACCGAGGGGAAGTGAACAAGGGAAGCAGTATTGGAATACAGCCTTTATTCTCCAGTGAACGCATCACTGAGACATTTCCTGCATAAAATAAAATGATAAAACAACTCTGAACCTTGAACACAGTGTGTGTGTGTGTGTGTGTGTGTGTGTGTGTGTGTGTCTGGTGAGATGTCATTATGTTGTTTTGTCTTTATCGTCATTTGAACGTTGATGTTTTGTCATTTTGATGTGATGACGTTTTGTTGTTATCTCGTCACGTGTTTGTCGTAGAAGTGCAATCTGTTTAATTTCCCGCATGCCAAAAAAACACCTCTGCACTCATGATGTAACATCGTGATTTTAATAAATTATAGCAAATAAAGTACATTTATAATTCATGATTCTGCCTCATCACCTCTTTACTGATTTGACTGTGGTGTTAGAGAGAGAGAGAGAGAGAGAGAGGAAAAAGACAAGAAAAGGAAGAGGAAACACATGAAGCAGAGAAAGGAGAAGAGGATAAGGAGGAAGAAGAGGACAGGGACTCTCCCAGTGATGGAGTAGGATGCTGGAGTTGTCATGGCAACGAGCATCTACGTACATGGGACCAAAGGGGTTTTAAAGCTTTCACTGGGCATTGCTGCCCCCTGCTGGTCTCATGACACTCCTCACCTTATTTCACTTTGAGTTTATTGTTTCCAAACCTGGGAGTGTCAGTCACGGTAAAGGAGGCGTGGCCTATGTGTATATCAGTCTCGTCCAAGGAGGCGTAGCATCTGTGTCTGTCAGTCTTAGTGAAGGAGGCGTGGCCTATGTGTTCATCAGCTGGAGTGATTGGTAGTAACAGAGACAGAGTCGGCGTCTGTGTAAAAGGGACAGACGGCACGGTGGGACAGGGGTGTGACGCTTTAACACTGACATTCTTCTTTCCGAGAGCAGCACGAACTCAAGCGTCTCCGTCTACGGCTTCTAAGATCCGCGAGTCTTTCTGTCTCACATCACTTCCTGTTTCTCTTCACTTTCTCCTTCAACGTGTTTCTGATCCACAAACACAATGCTCAGCAACTGTTTACGTTTGAAGACTGGTATAAATGAGCACGGTCAGGAAAAGCACCTCAACACTCAGTTCTCAACACTCAGTGTGCTCGGAGTCTTCGTATTTCCAATGTCACACACATCACATTATCTCTAGCCGCTTTATCCTTCTACAGGGTCGCAGGCAAGCTGGAGCCTATCCCAGCTGACTACGGGCGAAAGGCGGGGTACACCCTGGACAAGTCGCCAGGTCATCACAGGGCTGACACATAGACACAGACAACCATTCACACTCACATTCACACCTACGGTCAATTTAGAGTCACCAGTTAACCTAACCTGCATGTCTTTGGACTGTGGGGGAAACCGGAGCACCCGGAGGAAACCCACGCGGACACGGGGAGAACATGCAAACTCCGCACAGAAAGGCCCTCGCCGGCCCCGGGGCTCGAACCCAGGACCTTCTTGCTGTGAGGCGACAGCGCTAACCACTACACCACCGTGCCGCCCGTATTTCCAATGTGTAGTATGTTATACATCACCGCAGACCACGATGCTGCATTGTGTTACGCGTCACGCCTCTGGTTGTGGAACAATGACACTGTAAAAACACACACTGGTGTGGCTTCATGCTGACTTTATTTGGTTCAGTGAAAATCACTAAAGCTGGAATATTGAGGGTCCCTGTGTAAAAGGGGCAGGTCTCAAAGAACAAGGTGTGGCCTGTGTGTCTGTCAGTCATTCGTCACATGCACACTTCAAGCACAGTGAGATTCATCCTCTGCATTTAACCCATCTGAAGCAGTGAACACACACACACACCCACACACACTCAGAGCAGTGGGCAGCCACACCAGAGCGCCCGGGGAGCAGTCAGGGGTTCGGTACCTCGCTCAAGGGCACCTCAGCCCAAGGCCGCCCCACGTCAACCTAACTGCATGTCTTTGGACTGTGGGGGAAACCGGAGCACCTGGAGGAAACCCACGCGGACATGGGGAGAACATGCAAACTCCACACAGAAAGGCCCTCGCCGGCCCCGGGGCTCGAACCCAGGACCTTCTGGCTGTGAGGCGACCATGCTAACCACTACACCACCGTGCTGCCCACGGTGGTGCAGTCATGCGGAAGGAGGTGTGGCCTGTGTGTCTGTCAGTCATGGTGAAGTGGGCGTGTTCTTAAATAGTTGTAAACACATCGAGAACCAATCATAGGTCACCCTCTTTACCTGTGAAATCTGTAATGAATCCATCAGTATTTATTTATTTCTGGAGATGTTGTGTACAAGTGTTTTAAATGTGATACTGGTTTTTTTAGTAAACTCAAAAAATTGTCTCGTGAAAATTCTGCAATATTTTTTGTCATATCGACGTCTAAACCAGAAGTGTCTTTAAATTAATAGAATCGTTCATTCAGACCATGGTCCCTACACCCTATGTAGTGCACTAGAGCTCATGGTCCCTACACCCGATGTAATGCACTAGAGACCATGGTCCCTATGACCTATGTAGTGCACTAGAGACCACGGTCCCTATGCCCTATGTAGTGCACTAGAGATCATGGTCCCTACACCCTATGTAGTGCACTAGAGATCATGGTCCCTACACCCTATGTAGTGCACTAGAGATCACAGTCCCTACACCCTATGTAGTGCACTAGAGACCATGGTCCCTACACCCTATGTAGTGCACTAGAGACCACAGTCCCTACGCCCTATGTAGTGCACTAGAGACCATGGTCCCTACACCCTATGTAGTGCACTAGAGATCATGGTCCCTATACCCTATGTAGTGCACTAGAGACCACGGTCCCTACGCCCTATGTAGTGCACTAGAGACCATGGTCCCTACACCCTATGTACTGCACTAGAGATCATGGTCCCTATACCCTATGTAGTGCACTAGAGACCACGGTCCCTACGCCCTATGTAGTGCACTAGAGACCACGGTCCCTACACCCTATGTAGTGCACTAGAGACCACAGTCCCTACACCCTATGTAGTGCACTAGAGATCACGGTCCCTACACCCAATGTAGTGTATTTTTTTTTTCTCTTTTTCTTTTTCTCCTTTTTCTTTTTGGCATTTTAATATTTTATTTCTACTATTGTTTAATTCTTATTATTTTCTTTTAATTCTTTTAATTAATTATTTTAGAATAAAGATAAAATTATTTTATGTAATTTTATTTCTCTATTGTTTACTGTTTTTGTTTTTACTTCTGTAAAGCACATTGAACTGCCATTGTGTATGAAATGTGCTATATAAATAAACTTGCCTTGCCTTGCCTTGCCTAGAGATCACGGTCCCTACACCCTATGTAGTGCACTAGAGATCATGGTCCCTATACCCTATGTAGTGCACTAGAGACCATGGTCCCCATGCCCTATGTAGTACACTAGAGACCACGGTCCCTACGCCCTATGTAGTGCAATAGAGATCATGGTCCCTACACCCTATGTAGTGCACTAGAGATCACGGTCCCTACACCCTATGTAGTGCACTAGAGATCACGGTCCCTACACCCTATGTAGTGCACTAGAGATCATGGTCCCTACACCCTATGTAGTGGACTAGAGATCATGGTCCCTACACCCTATGTAGTGCACTAGAGACCATGGCCCCTACACCCTATGTAGTGCACTAGAGATCATGGTCCCTATACCCTATGTAGTGCACTAGAGATCATGGTCCCCATGCCCTATGTAGTACACTAGAGACCACAGTCCCTACGCCCTATGTAGTGCACTAGAGATCACGGTCCCTACACCCTATGTAGTGCACTAGAGATCATGGTCCCTACACCCTATGTAGTGCACTAGAGATCACGGTCCCTACACCCTATGTAGTGCACTAGAGATCATGGTCCCCATGCCCTATGTAGTACACTAGAGACCACGGTCCCTACACCCTATGTAGTGCACTAGAGATCACGGTCCCTACACCCTATGTAGTGCACTAGAGATCATGGTCCCTACACCCTATGTAGTGCACTAGAGATCACGGTCCCTACACCCTATGTAGTGCACTAGAGATCACGGTCCCTACACCCTATGTAGTGCACTAGAGATCACGGTCCCTACACTCCATGTAGTACACTAGAGATCATGGTCCCTACACCCTATGCAGTGCACTAGGGATCATGGTCCCTACACCCTATGTAGTGCACTAGAGACCATGGTCCCTACACCCTATGTAGTGCACTAGAGATCATGGTCCCTACACCCGATGTAGTGGACTAGAGATCATGGTCCCTACACCCTATGTAGTGCACTAGAGACCATGGCCCCTACACCCTATGTAGTGCACTAGAGATCATGGTCCCTATACCATATGTAGTGCACTAGAGACCATGGTCCCTATGCCCTATGTAGTACACTAGAGACCACGGTCCCTATGCCCAGGGGTGCACATAACTTTTTTAGTGAGTTACTCATATGAGTACCAGCAGACAGTGTTTGGTACTCACCTCATACGCGATAAGTCTTAAAAGTCCTCCTCACTGTCCTCCGCAGTGTCTCCTCCGTTGTCCTCCTCAGTGTCACCCCCACTGTCCTCTGCCTCAACTTCCTGTGTGGCAGATGCTGCTGCTGCAGACGCACCCCCTTGTCCTTGGTTGAGCCTCCGATTAGCTGTCTCCATCCACAGGCCAACAGCTGGCTTTGGGTCAAATGTCTCTGTGGTCTGCTTTGACAGGTGAATGTGCATCAGGGCTGAGAGACGAGCATGTGACAGACGGGATCTGTACTTGGTTTTTATTATGTTTAGATGTGAAAAACCTCTCTCACAAGCTGCACTGCTCAAAGGCAGTGTAAGAGACAGCTTAACCAGCTTATTGATGTTGGAGTAAGCATCCAGGTTACTTGGATTATTTACTATTTGGACTAAGTCATACACAGAAGATGCTCCCAGGCGTTTTGCTGCCTGCTTTAAGCGCATCCATTCTGTCAGAGTGATGTCTTTGTCAAGCTGCAGGGTGGCCTCATATTTTTGGAGAATGCTGCGAACTGCTGTGTTTCCAAAACTGTGGAGGTCTTGAATTTCCTGAGGCCATGTTGAAGGATCAAATATTAAGAAATTATCACATGACTTAAGGGAGTCATATCTGGTTTCAAACTCTTCAATTAACCCCCTGAGTAAGTCTGTCTTGTCTCTGTCAGCATCAGCATTAGAAACAGTCTGTGCACTGTGGCCTTCGGCATCAAGCAGAAGTCTGAATTGCCCAATGGCCACCATGAGCTCGTCCTTACATTCTCCAATGGTCAGCTTTTCCTTCTGAAATCTGATTGATGTGGTCTTCAAAATGTTGCCAATGTCAAGCATGTGTGATAGAAAGCACTGAAAACGCTCTGTGCAGATATGCTGCAAGTCAGTGTTATGACTTGTAGCCAATTGCATTTTAATGGCTGGCAATAGTCTTGATATTTTTAACAGTACTTCATGACGCCATGCAGACCACCTGATATTATGAAACTTTCCCAATTTCACAAAGGAGACCCCATTTTCTTTGCATAGCTTCTGCAATACAGCTGTTTTTTTCGCACCACCTTTCTGTAAATAAAACTGCAGCAGCCTGACCATAGACTGATTAAACGTCTTGCAGTATGGGACTTTGCGGTCAGCTGATTTTGCGCAATTCTCCAACGTGTGTGCAGTGCACAGAATGTGCACAAGAGAGTCTCCAATCGAAACTAGTCCTTTTAGTTTTGGCACAACACCGTTGTACACCCCGACGTTAACAGCTGCTCCGTCTGTGCACACAGCGACCAACTTTGTTGTCCAGTCATCCAAGCCTGCGTCATGGAAAAGTTTCACAAGCCCATCTGTAATTGCCTGCGCGGTTCGGTCGGCACCCAATTCAATCAATCCGAGAAAGTCTGATGAAAACTCTCCATTGCTGGATACAGACACAGTGTAGACGATTTCCTGCTCAGTTTTTGTGATGTCCTCAGATCCGTCAAAAAGCAGTCCCCAAAATTCAGCAGCCTGCAAATTTGCTCTTAGCTCCCCACTGATGGTGTGAGCGATGCTCTGCATAATCCTTGTCCCCCCTTCACGGGAATGATAAGCAGCCCCGACATTTACTCCTAGCCGCTTCAGTAACGGAATATCCTCCGAAAATGACGACATAGGGCGTGCGTGTTTAGCTTTATGGAAAGCAAGGAGAAAAACATTAAAAAGGGCTTGCCTTTGTTCCTCAGTCAGCTTGTCTCTCCATCTGCTAAGTGGACGACTAGCTATTTCTTCTCGGCTAGCTTGTTTATTAGCAATGGCTTGCGCCACGTTAATGTGCTCCTTGCTCTTTTCGTGTTTGCTAAATAACGGATGGTTGAAATTCTTCGAGCCTTTATAAAACGCACCTGTTTTGTCTGCTAGCTGTGGATGTGCACAGCAAATCTTGCACCACATTTCAGTCCGCTCATCATTAGCCTCAAGCCACGGTACTTCTTGAAGCCACTTTTCGGGAAAAAGTATTTTTTTCGTCTCTGGCTCCAGTTGCCGTTTCTTTGTTGGTGGCGAAACTCCAAAGAAACTGCTTACTGTTGTCTGTTTCTTTTTGGACATATTTGACTAGTTACCAACATTCAACATACACCAGCAACTTGAACAGTAGTGGGTTTTTTTCAGGAGGGATAGTCAGTACGCAAGAGCGCGGTAGTAATCCAAGTGGCATTACGCATTGCTTATTTCTGTCACGCATGCGTACCTGCGTACCAGTTATGTGCACCCCTGCCTATGCCCTATGTAGTACACTAGAGACCACGGTCCCTACACACTAGAGACCATGGTCCCTACACACTAGAGACCATGGTCCCTACACCCTATGTAGTGCACTAGAGATCATGGTCCCTACACCCTATGTAGTGCACTAGAGATCATGGTCCCTACACCCTATGTAGTGCACTAGAGATCATGGTCCCTACACCCTATGTAGTGCACTAGAGATCATGGTCCCTACGCCCTATGTAGTGCACTAGATTCCTGTCAGTCCCTTCCTTCACACTCACTCTGCTGTGTTGGACTGATCTGATTGGACGCTTTGACATGTTCACTGTATTATCGGACATTTTTTATTTTATTTTTTATTTCTTTGCTTATAGTGAACATGCAAAAGTTTTCAGAATTTATTCAATAAAAATGCGCTTTAAAATCTTACAAAAGTGAATAATTCTTGGCGATATTTTCATTTTCCTCTGGAACAAACCATTTTAACTTTTAGGGGGAGCTGAATTTCTGACTTCACCTCCCGAGCCGTAAAGTTCATACTAAATAAAATGAAAAATAAAAAAAAACACAGTGGTCACTTAACCGAATCCAAATCTACACTGGGCCACGCTGATGCAGATATGATACGAATGAAAGGCTAACACGCTTTGTTTTATTTCCCCCGGAATCAGAAAGGGTGAACGTCTTCCGCCTTTTTGCCAACGCCAGCAGCGCGCACGTCCAACAAACTTGCTAGCAGCGTGTGTCGATTGTTAGTGTGAGCGCCCCCTGGTGGCCAAGCCCAGGTAACGCGACTTCAGGGACCCAGCCATGTTGTGAGTGTGATGTCTGAGCTGAGGCTGGTCTGGGATTCAGGATTCTGAATGAGGAAATAAATTATTCAAGCTGTTTGGTGGAAACAAATATTAAGCAGAGATCATTATCATCTTTATGGATAGAAAACAAGCTAGCTATTTTCACAAAATCTAGATTTTGTTCAATGTTTGAGGGATTTTCTAAATGCAATATCTAAAAAGGTTTTAACAATAATTGTCTTTTTAATCACTATTTAGAATTATTACTATAATAAATGGTGAATGTGAACAAGCGTGCAGATTTTTAACCCACTGTGAGGTCTAAATGTTCCCATGATGATAGGAATACATGATTTTTGTGTATATTTGTTGGTCCTCATTTAAAAAACAACAACAAACAAAAAACCCTTTTTACCATATATACGCACAACACAATCAGTGGTAAGTGAATAAAATACTTCACAAAGTAAGTGTGTGTGTGTGTGTGTGTGTGTGTGTGTGTGTGTGCATGCACCTGCATGAGCCTGTGTACAGCTTGTGGGCGAGTGAAACCACATTCCCTGACATACTGAGTAATCACATTCATGCCAAACCTGTTTCAATACAGAGACACGCTATAATATACAAATTTAACCTTTTACTTTTTTAGGGTAAGTGGAGGCACCAGAGGACCAGAAAATACTATCAGAAATTTAACACTAAATAAGGCATTATTAGCATGTCCAAGCTGCATTCATTCATTCATTCATTCATTCATTCAGTTTCTATAGCACTTGTCCGTCAGGGTCATGGAGGAAGCTGGAGCCAATTTCAGGTGTGTTCAGGTGAAAAGTGCACCTTGGGCAGGTCGTGAATCTATCACAGGGCTACACAGAGACGAACAACCATCACACTCACATTCACACCTCTGGGGGATTTAGAGTAACCAGTTGACCGAATGGACTGTGGGAGGAAACCAGAGAACCCGGAGGAAACCCACACAGACACAAAGAGAGAACATGCCAACTCCACACAGAAACACCCCAGTCGAGTGGCAGGTTCGAACCCAGAACCTTCTTGCTGTGAGGTGACAGTAATAACCGCTGCACCACTGTGAGACCCAAATCTCTCTGAATATTTCATTATGACTTTGTGAAAGTTGAAACTTCACTTGTTATAACATACCTGATTTATTTAACAAGACCCTACTTACCTGCCCCCATGTGCTAAAGCCAGGCATGTTACAAAAAGGATGTTATCTGGCCACTGGACTGGATTTTCAAGAAAAGATTTTGAAACAAACTGGACAAGCTGAAGACAAACTGCAGTCGAGGAGCCACATGATGGAAAGGAGGTGAAGGTCATTTCCTAGAGGGACAGAAATCCAGTGAAAAGCTCAGTGATTCAGAGGAGACTAGAAACATCAAGTACAGGAAGAAGAAGCCTTAATGAAGATGATTTTTATATAATTATATACGGTATAATAATATTAGATATAAAAAGTTATACATTACCGTTCAAAAGTTTGGGGTCACTTTGAAATGTCCTTATTTTTGAAAGAAAAGCACTGTTCTTTTCAATGAAGATCACTTTAAACTAATCAGAAATCCACTCTATACATTGCTAATGTGGTAAATGACTATTCTAGCTGCAAATGTGTGGTTTTTGGTGCAATATCTCCATAGGTGTATAGAGGCCCATTTCCAGCAACTCTCACTCCAGTGTTCTAATGGTACAATGTGTTTGCTCATTGCCTCAGAAGGCTAATGGATGATTAGAAAACCCTTGTACAATCATGTTAGCACAGCTGAAAACAGTTGAGCTCTTTAGAGAAGCTATAAAACTGACCTTCCTTTGAGCAGATTGAGTTTCTGGAGCATCACATTTGTGGGGTCGATTAAATGCTCAAAATGGCCAGAAAAATGTCTTGACTATATTTGCTATTCATTTTACAACTTATGGTGGGAAATAAAAGTGTGACTTTTCATGGAAAACACTAAATTGTCTGGGTGACCCCAAACTTTTGAACGGTAGTGTATAATAGTAATAAAAAACAATTTCTTATGCTGTTGGGAAAATGACTGGTAAAAACTTTTTTAAGGACAATAAAGACATTAGGTCAGTTCTGCATTCTAAGGCCACACCACTACCTTATTATCAGGTTTTATATATAAACAGATACACACAAATCTATTCTCTAAAATGTATGTTCTCTACAACTGTATTTAATTTTCATAATATTTTTGTATTTTATTGCTCAGTAAACACCAACATACCAAAGATGGCCATTACTTGTTCAACCTAAGTTGAATTTTGTGTATCACTATATTTTTTTGGGGGAAAAAGTGTATAAAAAATGTAGTCAAAATGTAGACATCTAATTAAAGTCTCACAAAGACCATTTAAGCATCTTTGTGGTAATTTGTGTAATTTACCTATTTTTTTTGCCAATGTGTGTTTGTGTTTATACAGTAAATTAACTTCAGCCTCAACATAAACAACTTCACACTTGCAGAACATGTATAATAACTCATGTTTTACTTTTTCTCCCCCATGCATTGTATATGATACACTATATTTGCCAAAACTATGTGTCCTGACCATCACACCCATATGTTCTTGCTGAACATCTCATTCCAGATTGAGCCCCCTTCACTGTTATAATGAGCTCCACTCTCCTGCAGGCTCTCCACTAGATTTTGGGGCGTGGGGATTTGTGTTCATTAGTGAGATCAGACCCTGATGTTGGGATGATGAGGCTCCAGATCCAGTTCATCCCAAAGGTGTTCAGTGGGGTTGAGTTCAGTCAGGGCTTTGTGCAGGACACTCGAGTTCTTCACTCCAACCTTCACACACCACGTCTTCATGGAGCTCGCTGTGTGTACAGGAGCATCGTCATTCATGCTGGAACAGGTTTGGACTCTTAGTTCCAGTGAAGGGAAACTGTAATGTTATAGCAAACAGAGACATTCTACACATTCTATCCCCTTTCACATATCCCACAATTAGGGCTGCCAACCGTCCCATATTGGGCAGGACATCCCGTTTTTTGGGTAATTTTAATTTGTCCCGTCAGGGACAGATCCTGCCCCTCACTCCAATGCTGTGGTGTAAATCGCGTTATCTGCGATTTAAAGTCATTCACTGTCAAAGGCTGCCATATCCTGAATTTTTAAGCTATACTGACAAAATAGGCATCAAATTAAACTAGAGCAGATGGTGCAGCCAGTGGATACAGCCGAACTGTTCGATAAGGATAGCAGATAGCTTAAAAAAACCTTCCGAAACAGGATAGACCTCAGCCTATAGAAGGGGAGCTTTTCTGCCTCACTCCTGCCTTTGTGATGTCTTTCTCTCTTCTTCTTCTGCTATGAAGCATTGCAGAAGGTTCTTAGGGTTTTCAAATGGACAATTAAGCAAATATCAGGGTTTTACAGCTACAGCAAATACTTTTTCAGGTTATGACATTGCCTTCATAAATATGGCCTGATGAATTATTTGGCCAAAGTTTAAAAGAGAAAAATGAGACAATAATATTAGAATTGTTTGTTATTTTGCATTAAGTTACTTAAAAATATCCATTAATTGGTCTATTAATTTTTAAAAGCTCTATTTTAGAAATTAATTTGTAGTGGCCTACATTTGAAACCCTCAGGCAATTCGGTAACTATTTTGGGGCGCTGGGGTGCGTGTACAGGGCCTGTACCGGTACTTGTCCGCACCCGGAACAAAGTGTCCCTCATTTGGATATGAGAAAGTTGGCAACCCTACCCACAATCCACTGCGCAGTTGGGAACTTCCGGTGGCCTGGGCCAGGCTGCTGATAACGGTACAAAAACCAATACTGGGCTACATAATCAGTTTTGATGTTCAAATATTGTATGCAAGCTGAAATGTGATGTTGTTAGACTGCTTTTATATGTCTAGTTAGTGGTTCCATGGTATTTTTTGTCAGCACAGAAGCCTTTAATTGGTCATCCTTATATGATCACCCTTACAGCGTTTTCACTTTCACTCTCTGCATTGTTTACATGAAATATCTGTTCCAGCTCCTCAGCACTATAACTCTGGCCGACAGCATTAACGGTGTACATTTACATTGACGACAGATTGTAAATGTGCAATTATTTTGAGCAGTATTAATCTTGAAAAAGTCTGTGAGACCATGTAAACCTGTAATAATATTTGAACATCGAAAGTGATTATGCAGCCCAATATTGTTTTTTGTAGTGTTATCAGCAGCCTGGGCGTGGCCACCGGAAGCTCCAGTCGCGCAGTGGATTGTGGGATATATGTGGTAAAGTGGCGAATAAAACTCATCTCATCTCATCTCATTATCTCTAGCCGCTTTATCCTTCTACAGGGTCGCAGGCAAGCTGGAGCCTATCCCAGCTGACTACGGGCAAAAGGCGGGGTACACCCTGGACAAGTCGCCAGGTCGTCACAGGGCTGACACATAGACACAGACAACCATTCACATTCACACCTACGCTCAATTTAGAGTCACCAGTTAACCTAACCTGCATGTCTTTGGACTGTGGGGGAAACCGGAGCACCCGGAGGAAACCCACGCGGACACGGGGAGAACATGCAAACTCCGCACAGAAAGGCCCTTGCCGGCCACGGGGCTCGAACCCGGACCTTCTTGCTGTGAGGCGACAGCGCTAACCACTACACCACCGTGCCGCCCCGCGAATAAAACTGTGTGGTTTAAACTTTGTGGAAACATTTTGGAGAAGAAACACATATGAGCATGATGGGGGGGGGGGGGGGGGGGGGGGGGGAATACTTTTGGCTGTATAATGTATTTTTATACTTGTATATGAATTCAGTTTATATTAATATATCATATTTAAATGCTGTAAAGTTGCTAATGTTATTAGTATTGCAACTTGCTGTCCAATTAAAGTCTTGTAGATGATCTCATGATATTTTGTTGTTTTCTAAATTTGCCTCAGCAAAAGAAGTTTGTATTGCCAGATGTGTAATTACTCAATTATTAAGTTCTTCCTGCAGTAGACAGATGTGTGATTTATATATATATGATGTAATTTTACTGTATTTTTTTTATTCAAAAAAAATTTTTTTTAAAGATGCTAACATTATTTAGCATCGTCACTCTTTTTGTATCGATTTGCTCCGTCAGCGCGGTGAGCCGATCCTGATTGGCTGCTCTCTCCGTAGTCCGTGCGCTGCTATTGGTAAGCTCCTGCTCTGGCCTACACGTGCAACACCAAGCACCACGGTTTGTCCTCGCTCCCGATTGGCTGAGAGATAGTGACGTCCCGCCTATTCGGTTGCGCAGCCGTCAAGTTCGGTTGCGTCTGTTTCCTTCAACCTGCACTGACTCCCCACACACTGACACACTGAGCGGCCCGCAATGGAGCGAATGTTCGAGATTTCAGCGCTTTAACGCTTATTAATGAATTAAAAGAGAACGCAGACAAGCCGTGCACGGTATCGGGGGCGGGTTTGACCTCATAATTTATGTTTTTGTGAAAATTGTGTGCAGGAAATTTTAAGAAGAGAGCGAGCGAGAGAGACAGAGAGACCTGCAACATATTAATGGCAGACACAGAGGAAGTGTTTTAAAATCATACACACAGGTCCATGCACATTGTGTTCAAATAACTCCAAATTAGTACCCAGGGGAGTCTGAGCACCATCATCTGGGCCTCCACACATCTGGAACACATCTGCATTTACAGTAAGAGCCACACTGCTGCTGATGCTTGTACTGGTCTATTATTTTATTCATCATGTTAATTATGATCACGTGATTCATGTCTGAGATCTGTTTCCCTGATCCATGTTCATCTCCTTTTCTTGCTGTCCAGCTTTATTTATTTCTTTATTTATTCAGTAATTTATCGCTGAGCGAGAGGCCATGCGGCGGGTCACGGCACCATGGGTGATCCGGTTCATCGTGGCGGCGATATCAATACTGGCAGACCGGTACCGGGCCGAGGGCGATGTGGCGAATCTGGCTGAGCATGTGATCTGGGCGGTGAACGCAGGAGGAGACGCTCACACTGACACACATGGTATTCATTACAAAAAAGACCCACTGGAAGGCAAAGTGGGAAAAGGTGAGATGGTTTTACAGGATGTCGAGTGTCGCAAATCCTCTCACACTTCCTGTTGATTTGTTTAAATGAAAAACGCACACTGTTTCTGTCTCTCTCTCTCACACACACACATTTCTCAGTAGTGAATAATGACTAATCGAAATTGACCGGCAGTTTCCTCCGAATGAGAAGTGTGAGTCTCACATCGCGACGTTTCCAACAGAGCTAATTTCAGTTCCTGGTTTCTGCACACCAGGAATTAGAGAGGCGGAGCTTATCTTGCTGAACATCACTGATTGGTTAAACACGACCTTGACAGATTGATTATCGCTGTGATCCAGTTCCTGAGTTGAGTTGATGAATGTCTGTTAAAGTGTCTTCTACTGCAGGATTTATGGAAAAGTGAGAGTTTTATTATAAAATAATGAATGGTGAAATGTTTTCTCTTCGCTGGTTGACTTCGTTTTACGTCGTGAAAAAATGAAGAGTTTTCAAGCAAGGCCTGATTCAAAACAGCGTCCAGTTCATGATATCTGCTCACGACATAAAGTTGTTGTAGAACCTACAGAGTGCATCGAGAAACAAAAACACACTGCGATCACTTTAATTCCCACAATAAAGCGACAGCTTCAGTCTCTTCATCCTCGTGTGTGTGTGTGTGTGTGTGTGTGTGTGTGCGCGTTGTCGTGGCAGCATCAGATTATGGGATGCGGTTGCCGATCCTGCGCTCGAGTCCAGAGGATCAGGTGCTGTATCAGACGGAGCGCTATAACGAGGACACGTTTGGGTACGAGGTTCCGATGCGGGACGAGGGAGAGTACATCCTGGTGATGAAGTTCGCCGAGGTGTATTTCGCCCAATCACAGCAGAAAGTGAGAAAAACACACACACACGACTAAAATTGTGTTCTGCTCACTGTGTTATAACATTTATATAAAGACATTGGCTTTATTGGAGCTCAGCTTACTGTCTTTTTTTTTTTTCCTTCTCTTTCTATCTCTCCCCATCTCTTTCTCTCTAATCTCTCTATTTCTCCCATATCTCTCTCATATCTCTCTCCCATATCTCTCTCTCTCCCATATCTCTCTCTGTTTCTCCCATCTTTCTCTCTCTCCCATATCTCTCTCTCTTTCTCCCATATCTCTCTCTCTCTCTCTCTCCCATCTCTCTCTCTCCCATCTCTCTCTCTCTGTTTCTCCCATATCTCTTTCTCTCTCTATTTCTCCCATATCTCTTTCTCTCTCTATTTCTCCCATATCTCTTTCTCTCTCTATTTCTCCCATATCTCTTTCTCTCTCTATTTCTCCCATATCTCTCTCTAT